>NW_007379059.1:40256-67155 GCF_000475195.1 Diaphorina citri
AGAGAGAGAGAGAGAGAGAGAGAGAGAGAGAGAGAGAGAGAGAGAGAGAGAGAGAAGAGAAGAGAGAGAGAGCTGCAACTATATTACCTTTGTTATGAATTTTAAATTACCTTCATTTTTTATACTAATATTATTTTTAGTAAGGGGATCTAAAAAAAAAAAAAAGATGTTCAATTTCAAGGGCCAAAAAATCCCAAAATATCGCCGAGAGTGAACATACATTACTCAATATGTAGGTACTCAAATCAAATTCTGAGGGTCCAGTGTATGAATCCTGAATCCTATACCTATCAAAATTGAAGAACGAACTTATTCCAAACCCACGTAATTGGTTAAGCACCAAAAACTTCAAATGTATTTTCAATAATTCCAGTTGCAGTGTGGATCGTAAGAATGTTCTCCATGGGCTAAGTGTAAACAGGTCCCAATATGATGAATTATTTTGGCAGTTTGCAACACAACCTTCAATAAATTAAAATTTATACGCCTAAATTGAGTGACATTTTTCTTTTCAAGTCTTTTGTGCAATCTCTTTTCTTTTTAATATCCCCAGTTATTATTTATTATTATTATTTTTGACTTTTATAATGTTCTTAATAGATTTCAGTTTTTATAAAAATTCTTTCATTTCAATGATTTTTCATTCCTCTTGTGTGCCCATGCCTTGGATGTTCTTACCAAAATAACAATGAATCTCCTGCAAGTTTGACTGAAAGGGAAATAAAGGGTTTAGGAAATTTTGCGAGAGATTATTTTGATGTCCATAATATTTCATCTATTAGTAGGTACAATTAAAGAAACCATTTAATTTGAGAAAAAATAGACAATTTAATTAAGCTTGAAAGACATGATAGGTGGAAAAGATGAAGGGAGCGAGAGATTATTTTGATGTCCATAATATTTCATCTATTTCATCTATTAGTAGGTATAGGTACAATTAAAGAAACCATTTAATTTGAGAAAAAATAGACAATTTAATTAAGCTTGAAAGACATGATAGGTGGAAAAGATGAAGGGATTCTCATTTGAAGTCTAGTTTGAAGTTGAAACTCAACTGAATTGAAAAGGAGCATGGTGGATGAGTGGATTAATTCACAAAGTCGATGTTACATCATTCCACAGATTCTCAATGGACATCATTCCACAGATTATCAATGGGGTAGTTTTTAAAAATCAGCTGTCGAAATGTGAACCAAGTTACTTCTTGTGTTTAGCTCCAAACTTTACCTACTTATTTATCAAAAAGTAGAAAATGAGGGTTGGTCCATATCCATTTCGCCAACTTTTCACCACTATTGCTAGTCCTAATCAACAATTCCAAGGTGAAGGTCTGAAGAGGACAGGAACATTTGAGAGGGGAGAGATGACAGAGGGATTTCATTGAGAAATCTTGTTAGTTCCGCAAAGGTCTGATCGATGCACCTGGGGTTTTCTATGTGTTCCCGATTTTATTACCCAGGTTCTGTTTCAACAAAGAGGTTCTGCCAATTCTGCCATTCTGCTGTCAAATGTGTAGTGTTACACAAACAGTTTCTGCAGTCAACCACATGTTGTTTATGTAGGTGAATCCCAATTGAGGCCCTCCAAAGTGTATACTGTAGTTGACAACATTAACTATGAACAATCGGATAGTGTAACAGCCGTCGATTCTACTTTTAAACTTCTAATGTCTCTGAATGCTGAGTACCCTGCATGCTGTAAGGATGTGTGGCTTATGCTTCAAGTAGGATTCTATGAGATTAAGACTTTGTATGATCCCAATCGTTTGAACCAATCTGTGAAATCTATTTTAGTATCTCTCTCGGGTACGTTAATAATACCTGACGAAGTAGTAATTGGAAACAGGACCGTAGTAATTGGAAACAGGACCGACTTCAATGAATCAAAGGGGCTTTCTTCCAAAAATTGCACATTGATCCTTGTCCCTCTTAAACTTGTCTTGGAACAATTTTTCTCTCTCCCTAAAGTTTTGAAAGATACTGTGGACAATGTAAATATGCTCAATGCTCACCCTACTCCCATTAGAAACATCATTCAAGGAAAAGTGTGGAAGAAAATGGCATAATGAAAAGTGGTGTGATATCCGTAGTATATTCACCGACAAAGATTTTAAGCAGAGAAAGACATTGGAAAACGAATTTCTTATGGCCAAACCGTGTCTTGTTTATACATTGAGAACATTCAATCGCCAAACAACACCTGAGAAGCTTTTTTTAAAGCAATTTTTTAAGAAGAAGAAGAGACTTCATTTTAATCCAAAATACCATTTGGGGCAGTTGTGGACAGTGATTTGGGGGGGGGGGGGGGGTCTAGATTGAGTACCAGTGACAGTGACATTAGGCATCAGCCTCTGTCTAAGGTGTCAAAGGACTACATTGATCAGCAGATTGCAGTCAAACTCAATCCAAAGGACATCCAAAGAAATCTTCGTATCAAAAGGCAGGTATTGGAAGAGGAAACTGGAAAAGTACACAAGGATTGTTTTGTAAGCAGTAAACTGATTGCTGAACGATCTAGGAGGAAAGCTACTTCTAGCTTGTACCATGCAGAAGATTCCAAATCAGTTATGCTTCTGGTTGAAAAACTGGTACTTGATGATCCAGAAATGGTTTTGGTTTACAAACCCCTAAGGCGAGTCATGTAAAATTGGACCTGAAAGTGTACCACTAGATGATAACCTGTTCATTGTAGGATTTCAGACAAGGGAGCAACGTGAACTAATGCTATCTCACTCTAAAAATATTCTTGTTGTGGATGAGACACATGGTACTAATACTAACCAATATGACTATAACCTGTTAAACATGGTTGTTGTTTCTTTGAAGCAATTAAGGAAAAATGTCCAAATTTGACTATTAATTGTGTCATAACTGATGATGTCCCTTACTTGTAGTCCTGAAGTCCATTATATTATCACCTCCTTTTGGGGTGACCTGTATTTCACTTGTATATTACCTTTCCTAAATTTACATAACCGATTTTTACTTTCTATTATTTTATGTACAAATACTAAAAATAAAAGGTACCTAATACCTATATACGAGTCTGTACTTTCATCTAGGACAAAAATTTGAACCCCCACTTGGGAAATTGACGAACCGCCACTGTAACCATGGCGTTTTCAGGAAACAATTTACAACCATTGATTTCAGTTCAGACACATCAGATGAAGATGAAGTTCCTCTCCAGTCGTCGTGTGAAGTCATATTCATTCCGCCATCTTCATTTGATTTTTCCTTTGTGTAAAAAATCAAAATGGACGAAGAAACCGAGCTTCTCAAATCGTTCCTTTGTTCAAAGATAACCAATTAGACGTCAATAATTTGAAAACACTAACCGAGGATCCTCGGAATGGTTTAGAATTAGAATATGTCACTCTGCAATCAGTTGTTGGGAGTGAAAACTTCAGTCCAGTATCGACACCAAGTACAAGTGGTTATGATATCCTGTCTCCGCCATCCACCTCATATAACAAAACTCCATCAAACAGAACATCTCAACAGTTTGCAGAATCCTTTTCATCGTCATCATCATTATCATCGTCTTCAAGTTTGGCACAGTTGCAGCCTTCACAGCCATTGAAGTTTCCTTCCACATTTGTCAGAGACTACCTAGTCAGTGGAAGGGCAGGGTATTCTGCAAAATATGTGGCTGAAACTCCCGCCACAATCGCAACATCCCTTTTCGATTCTTCGAACGTTCGAACATCCTGCAAAATTTTCGTGAAGTTCTAGGTAGGTTTTAATAAATACAAATTAAAAAAATAAAATTGCCGATGAAATCGAGTACCAGTACTAGTGTAACTAGTGACAATGACTTCAATGACAATAGCAACAGCCGAAACCGGCGCGGCCGTCGCCGCCAGGCCCGCCCGACTGGCGACTCTGACTCTGGCGAGTCGGGACGAGATTTTCAATTATTCATTTTAATTTCTTTTTGTTTATTATGTATATGGAATACAAATTCAAATTTCGAATAATCGTAGAAATAAATTGGTTAATAAATTTGTCCCTGTAACAATTGCTGAGAAAAATCCAAAAACGCATACCATAACACTAAATAAATCTGGTAACCCAAAAATGCACGTTTCCTGTGTTAAACAACCTCGGAAATTTCATTCTTCGATTACAGATGCCCCAACATCATCCAATCCCGAATCCAACTAGAAAATATCACCCAGAATGTTGGAATCCTTCCAATCAACCTCGGACAGGCCGTGATTCAGGATTCTTATTTTACAAATGTACATACTTAAAATTACTCTAAGTTTTCTCCCCAATTCGAACGTCTTTCGAATTTAACTAAGAGATTAAACTCAGGTGTTAATAAAACTGTTCATGTAAATAATTTATCGATTTTTAGAAGAACTGAACTCTGAAATTAAGAACAAGATATCACTCTTAGATTTCCATTCTCGGCGTAATAAGCGTTCGCTTCTCCCCGCTTTAGGTAAAGCAATTAAATTTAAAACGGGAAATCTTGACAGTGACGATTCAGAAAAATTCAAAGAAATCATTAAAGATGTCCGAAAAGATCAAGATAGGCTTCAAAAACAATCTGAATTACAATACTCTTTTAGCAAAAATAACTTCTGAAAAATACGATAATTTGACACAGCAACTTCTAGCAAGTTTTACAAATTGATAGACAATAAAGTGGTGTTGTTATTATTATTATTATTATTATTATTATCGTTATTATCTTTAAGTACCTTTTCCCGATTAGTTTCCTCATTGATTATTAGACTTTTGTAAATAAATTACCTACTAGGTAGTTAAGTGATATTGTAAAGTCGTATTAATAATTTTCTAGTGTAGTAACCGTGTAAATAAATGGAAGAAGGAGAAATAGGGGATTCCCCGGGAGGTTCGCCCAGTGGATTCTTTGAATGTTAGGATAAAGCACAGCCGTGCGACCCCAACCTCTCAAAGAAAGTAACTTTATTTATAAAGTTACTCATTCTTTAATCTAACTTCTAAAATGGATTCCCAAATGCAGCTTTTGGAGTCAGCTGGACTTGGTCGAAACTATGCGACTTTTGTCGCGTTGTCATACGTCATACCTAACATACCTTCACATTACCTTACCTATGTCGTTATGAATCACCAACAGATGGTGTTCCTGTGTCTCTTTTGGCATCAACAGATAGTGTTCCTGTGGCTCCTTTGGCACCAACAGACGGTGTTCCTGTGGTTCCTTTTGCATCAACAGATGGTGTTCCTGTGGTTCCCTTGGCATCAACAGGTGGTGTTCCTGTGGCTCCTTGGCACCAACAGACGGTGTTCCTGTGGTTCCTTTTGCATCAACAGATGGTGTTCCTGTGGTTCCCTTGGCATCAACAGGTGGTGTTCCTGTGGCTCCTTGGCACCAACAGACGGTGTTCCTGTGGTTCCTTTTGCATCAACAGATGGTGTTCCTGTGGTTCCCTTGGCATCAACAGGTGGTGTTCCTGTGGCTCCTTGGCACCAACAGACGGTGTTCCTGTGGTTCCTTTTGCATCAACAGATGGTGTTCCTGTGGTTCCCTTGGCATCAACAGGTGGTGTTCCTGTGGCTCCTTGGCACCAACAGACGGTGTTCCTGTGGTTCCTTTTGCATCAACAGATGGTGTTCCTGTGGTTCCCTTGGCATCAACAGGTGGTGTTCCTGTGGCTCCTTGGCACCAACAGACGGTGTTCCTGTGGTTCCTTTTGCATCAACAGATGGTGTTCCTGTGGTTCCCTTGGCATCAACAGGTGGTGTTCCTGTGGCTCCTTGGCACCAACAGACGGTGTTCCTGTGGTTCCTTTTGCATCAACAGATGGTGTTCCTGTGGTTCCCTTGGCATCAACAGGTGGTGTTCCTGTGGCTCCTTGGCACCAACAGACGGTGTTCCTGTGGTTCCTTTTGCATCAACAGATGGTGTTCCTGTGGTTCCCTTGGCATCAACAGGTGGTGTTCCTGTGGCTCCTTGGCACCAACAGACGGTGTTCCTGTGGTTCCTTTTGCATCAACAGATGGTGTTCCTGTGGTTCCCTTGGCATCAACAGGTGGTGTTCCTGTGGCTCCTTGGCACCAACAGACGGTGTTCCTGTGGTTCCTTTTGCATCAACAGATGGTGTTCCTGTGGTTCCCTTGGCATCAACAGGTGGTGTTCCTGTGGCTCCTTGGCACCAACAGACGGTGTTCCTGTGGTTCCTTTTGCATCAACAGATGGTGTTCCTGTGGTTCCCTTGGCATCAACAGGTGGTGTTCCTGTGGCTCCTTGGCACCAACAGACGGTGTTCCTGTGGTTCCTTTTGCATCAACAGATGGTGTTCCTGTGGTTCCCTTGGCATCAACAGGTGGTGTTCCTGTGGCTCCTTGGCACCAACAGACGGTGTTCCTGTGGTTCCTTTTGCATCAACAGATGGTGTTCCTGTGGTTCCCTTGGCATCAACAGGTGGTGTTCCTGTGGCTCCTTGGCACCAACAGACGGTGTTCCTGTGGTTCCTTTTGCATCAACAGATGGTGTTCCTGTGGTTCCCTTGGCATCAACAGGTGGTGTTCCTGTGGCTCCTTGGCACCAACAGACGGTGTTCCTGTGGTTCCTTTTGCATCAACAGATGGTGTTCCTGTGGTTCCCTTGGCATCAACAGGTGGTGTTCCTGTGGCTCCTTGGCACCAACAGACGGTGTTCCTGTGGTTCCTTTTGCATCAACAGATGGTGTTCCTGTGGTTCCCTTGGCATCAACAGGTGGTGTTCCTGTGGCTCCTTGGCACCAACAGACGGTGTTCCTGTGGTTCCTTTTGCATCAACAGATGGTGTTCCTGTGGTTCCCTTGGCATCAACAGGTGGTGTTCCTGTGGCTCCTTGGCACCAACAGACGGTGTTCCTGTGGTTCCTTTTGCATCAACAGATGGTGTTCCTGTGGTTCCCTTGGCATCAACAGGTGGTGTTCCTGTGGCTCCTTGGCACCAACAGACGGTGTTCCTGTGGTTCCTTTTGCATCAACAGATGGTGTTCCTGTGGTTCCCTTGGCATCAACAGGTGGTGTTCCTGTGGCTCCTTGGCACCAACAGACGGTGTTCCTGTGGTTCCTTTTGCATCAACAGATGGTGTTCCTGTGGTTCCCTTGGCATCAACCGGAGGACCGAAGATTATTGCTCTAGATCATTCAGGCTTCCTTGACATTATTGACAAGGTCTATGACCTAATGGATGAAGATGAAGACACGAGGAGAGCGGTGCCTATATCTGCATTCACTCACTACTGCAACGTGCTACTTCATCAGCGCTACGCAAACGTGCACGCTTCTACCTATGGCCATCATCAAGAGGCCATGTCCTTGAACGCCATCGTCGGGAGCGATCCCACGATCCCAAAGCCAATTGCAGCGTATCTTAACGCAGTTGGCGAGTTCATCGACCCTAATGGTAGAAGGTGGATTCCAGATAAGCTTCCAGCTCGCACCGTAGTAGCTCATGTTCCCGGAACCTTCGGTCGAATAGGAGCTAACACTCATTACACACATGGCTCGGTTCCTTCTCCAGCCATCACTCTCCTTACTTTGCTCGCGGACATCGCCCACACAACGCAGGATCTCGACCCACAATGGAACCTTCCTCTAGGTTTCAGACCTGCTGCAGCCGCACACGCCTCTTTTCCTACTAGTAGTATGCTCGGATATCGACATGCTACTAATATTGGCGAGTCTGTTGCCGCAGTGTACACGCAATTTGGGTTACACGTTGATTGGGCAAACCATGACGCACCAATTATTATCACCCCGAGCACTGCGGGTATACCAGTTACCCGTGTCTTCATGGATTACGTCTCAAACGCGTTGTCACAAACGAGCATTCCAAGTGCTCCAATTAATGTCACTCCCACAGGCTCTCAGTCAATTCTTGGCTGGGTCTCCACACAACCTCAGATCGGGATACGCCCCACTCTTAGTCCTATCAAGGCAAATTGTTATTGCCAGTTGGTCACTCATAGGGCATCGGCGGTTCTTATTCTGAAGTTAAGAGTCTTGAGAGAGGATCATCCTACATCCTATGTCTATGCCTTTGAGGCTGGGTTACAGCGTCCACCAGGGTGGCAAGCCCCACTGAATGCCCGCCATCAGGCTCACAACTCCCCGAGCGTAAGTATTCTACCAAGTGCTCCCGACCACAATATTAGCAAGACTGTAAGAAAGAGAGGATCGGCGGGAAGGATTTCATCGATAGATGATATATAATTATGTACAAGAGACGATTTGCCGTCAAAGTTTGAAATTTCATCAAGACTAGCTCTTAATTTCTGTTCTTCGTTTTGTTCGTATTGATACTGGAGGAAAGATGTGAATAGGGTTTCAATGGTTGGTGATATAGCAAGTGGAGAAGTTGAAATATCTGCATTTCACTTTCTAAGTAGACAGGTGTGACTTATAGAACTGTTTGTGCTTTGTGGCTCGGGGTTCTACAGGAAGTCGGAAGGAAAGGTGAACTTTACGGAACCGCTTGTGGCTTGATGTACCTCGTAGAAATTCGGAAGAAGGCTTGCAGGAACACCGCTTGTGGCTTGATGTGTTCCAGAAGACCGGTCTTTTCTAGTTGTGTGTTTTCCCTGGTACTTGCTGTAGTATGGTTTCAGTAATTAGGGGTTCTTCCCCTGAGATGGATGTACTTTTTAAGCTATTTGAGTCAATCCTTCTTCCTTGTGAATGATTTGAATAACAATGGACAGTTGCACATCTCTCAGTGTGGCGCGTCTTTCAATACTCTTGACAATCTCTGCGATTTCATCACAGAGGTCCGCGTGTTCAGTTCTATGCTGTTGTATACTGGTAGATATTCTTTGTTAGCACTCCTCTTGACAATCTCTGCGATTTCATCACAGAGGTCCGCTTGTTCAGTTCTATGCTGTTGTATACTGGTAGATATTCTTTGTTAGCACTCTTGAGTAGTAAGACACCGACCCATGGGTCTAAATACAAATGATTCTGATATGCAACAAATATAATTAGTGATAGGACTAGCCATAATTTCCTATCTGGTCCAGAACTCATAGACAGACACTTGTGACAACCGCTTGTGGCTTGATGAAGTCTTCGAGAGTAAGATGAGAAGATACTTGAGTAGTAGATCCTTTAGGACAGCCAAGATTCGTAGGTGTCTTAATACGATCGATGATGGACTATTGAACAACAAAAGTTTCGAAGTTCCAACGACAGTAGTGAAGACTAGAGACCGCGCCAATTTTGGAGAGAGCTTCAGTGATTACAAACTCCAAAATAATATTGATAAAATAAATGGATAACAACTTTATTGTTGAATACAAACACTGAATATAATAATATAGATATAATAATAGGTAATTAAGTAGGTTCGTAACTACGACTTGACTATAACCGTCAGGTATCGTTACCAAGTATAATCTAATCCCCCACAAAAACACAAATGTGAAAAAAAGGCCAAGTTCCTATCCAAAAATGTCGGCCTATAAAAGTGGTGAGATCAGAAAATAAAGTATTTTTCCAGTTGAACTCGACTGTTTCCCATGGGAAAGTTGTAGTAAAAGAGAAATGGTAAAGTAGTCAATCTTATTAAGGCTAGAAACTCCCTTTTATTACAAACGGCGCTCAACGTGGGGCTCGATCGTTGAATTGTTGATCACCGGACCAATGGGCGGACTGGTTGGAGGAGGAGGAGGAGGAGGAGGGAAAACCATGGAGTTCCAATCTTCCAGTTCCTCTGTCCTTTCACCGTCCATGGGAAGTCGAGACATTGCATCCGGTAACTCATTTGAACGGCCTTGGATATGTTCAATGTCAAACGAGAATTCCTGTAAAAGTAAAGACCAGCGCATCAACTTGCTTCTCCCCTCTTTGAGCTTATTCAGCCAAGTGAGTGCCCGACTATCAGTGCAGTAATAAAGGAGAAATGGTAAAGTAGTCAATCTTATTAAGACTAGAAACCCCCTTTTATTACAAAGTTGATGACTGCAACCAAATTATTGCTTCATCCGATTGAAATTCTTCACAATCTGACAGCTGTACTGCAGCTTCAGGGTTCCATCTCCGCTTCTGGGATGGCGCTCGAACTCTCTTAGAGATAACCTGAGCGAGTTGTAGTTGTCTTCTTTTGGTTACGTAGGCATCATACAGTTTCTCAAGTGATTTTCTTCTTGGTCTCAAACCATCATCGTCCACCACAGTGACATGGTATACGGATATGTTCCATGCTCGTTCGCAGTTCCATTACCTGGGTCCACACCGGCGCACTGGATGAAATCGGGAGCACCATTCTTGTGTCTGCTCTCCCGGCGCGCTTGATTCTTAATCTGGCCTTAATCTGAGCCTTTCTGGAATGTCTGGAATTTGAAAGGGAGAGTGACGCCAAGATTTTGGAAGATTTTAGAAAGAATTGAGTTTTGTCTTTGAAATAACTTAAAACTACTTTTAAACCCTTAGAAAGTTTACCTCAGACTATGTAAACGCTTACTTAGTGAGCGAGTGCCGAGGGCCCCACGTCTTAGGCTGCTCTCAGGTGTTGGCTAAACTACTAACCGTAACCGAAAAACCGAATACCGAAACTGAAAAAAATTGTCCGTCAAAACAAAAAACTAAAAAAATCATGTTTCAATGGAGCAGTTGCAAATGGGTAAAAATTATAAATAAATGGTCAATTCTTATGTAAAAAGTTGGGAAAAATCCAAATCTGAGGTCAAAATTATATTAAATGATAAAATTAGCATTGATTTGAAGCATCTTTTTATACCTAACAACTCAAATAGAACCAGAGGTCATTCAAAAAAGCTATTTAAAGAAAGAGCTAAAAAAGAAATCAGGAAATCTTTCTTCAGTAACCGTGTATTTGACAGAAACCAAACACTAATTTACCTTACGGTAGCAACCCCAAATACGGGTCCCCGCCTTGATTTGTCTTACCCCGCTTTAACGTATAAACTTGCAGATCGCAAGTTTGATTATCTATATCCCTTCCTACTAAAGGAAGAGTCTCACCATGTCAGAAGACAGTCGAACTCTGGTAGACCAAAAGTAGGTCAGCTATACCGATTTTAGGTCCGGTAGATGGACCAGTTACAGGTCAGCCCGACCAAATTATCATACCACACAGTAAGTGTGCTATATAGACATTGTCATGTCCTCCCCAGCGTAACCCAAACCCCTTGGGTAGGTAGTGTTTCTTCTTTAAGACACTCACTGCGCCTCGTTTCATTCATTTACTTGTTACAGTTATCTGTTGAACGGATTGAACCCCAGCGAAACAGATGAAGCCAACCGGTCCTGCATCCAGACACGGCCGAGGACGGCCGCAAGGTCAGGAATGGCCGTGTGGGCGCTACATCTACAGTATTTTTCCTGTTGAACTCGACTGTTTCCCATGGGTAAGTTGTAATAAAGGAGAAATGGTAAAGTAGTCAATCTTATTAAGGCTAGCAACCCCCTTTTATTACAAAGTTGATGACTGCAACCAAATTATTGCTTCATCCCATTGAAATTCTTTACAATCTGACAGCTGTACTGCAGCTTCAGGGTTCCATCTCCGCTTCTGGGATGGCGCTCGAACTCTCTTAGAGATAACCTGAGCGAGTAACTTTACGGGACCGCTTGTGGCTTGATGTATCTCGTAGAAATTCGGAAGAAGGCTTGCAGGAACACCGCTTGTGGCTTGATGAAGTCTTCGAGAGTAAGATGAGAAGATACTTGAGTAGTAGATCCTTTAGGACAGCCAAGATTCGTAGGTATTCTAGTAGATATACTTAATTATAGTTATTCTAGTAGCTCCTTGTAGTCGTCTCTGGGTTGAAATTCGGCCAGTTTGGACTTGAAATCAGCCGTTATATCAGTAATAAATTGAGAAGTGATGTGCTTCTCCACATTCTTATCTTCAATATTTGGCCATGCTTTTTCAAATTTTTTGAATAAATCAGGATGAGGCCCCGTTGTTGAACCTAATTTCACATCAAATACTCCCCTCAGCAAAACTTCCAGGATGTGGTGTCGGCAGGCAAAGTAGAACAACTCTTTGTCCAACATCTGCTCCAAAATCGTACAGGCGCCATAGCCTGCTCAAAACACATAGCCTTGACACAATTGGTCAAGCCCCATTCCAGTGGTACTCCAAGTAATTGATCATTCTCACCATAGGTTATCAGAACGGCGATTCTTTCTTTCTGCTCTGATCTTAGAATATGGGGGTGTCAATAATGTCAAGGAAGCCTGAATGATCTAGAGCAATAATCTTCGGTCCTCCCGTCGGATGTGAAGCAGGGAGCTCCACCGACCTGAAGATCTTAAACTCTGAGATGTCATTGATAACTGTCGTAAACGATGTGGCTAAAGCCTGTGGCTTTAGGCTGTCCCGGGTGAGAGGGACGTCTAACTTTCTTCGACCAAGTCCAGCTGACTCCAAAAGCTGCATTTGGGAATCCATTTTAGAAGTTAGATTAAAGAATGAGTAACTTTATAAATAAAGAGTTACTTTCTTTGAGAGGTTGGGGTCGCACGGCTGTGCTTTATCCTAACTTTCAAAGAATCCACTGGGCGAACCTCCCGGGGAATCCCCTATTTCTCCTTCTTCCATTTATTTATTTACACGGTTACTACACTAGAAAATGATTAATACGACTTTACAATATCACTTAACTACCTAGTAGGTAATTTATTTACAAAAGTCTAATAATCAATGAGGAAACTAATCGGGAAAAGGTACTTAAAGATAATAACGATAATAATAATAATAACACCACTTTATTGTCTATCAATTTGAAAGTTATTCAGAACAAGGACGCACAACTCCCCGAGCGTAAGTATTCTACCAAGTGCTCCCGAGCCTCCCGACCACAATATTAGCAAGACTGTAAGAAAGAGAGGATCGGCGGGAAGGACTCTAGGCTCGGAACTACCGCTACCCCTCTGTCCACACCACTTTATTGTCTATCGATTCGAAAGTTATTCAGAACAAGGACGCACAACTCCCCGAGCGTAAGTATTCTACCAAGTGCTCCCGAGCCTCCCGACCACAATATTAGCAAGACTGTAAGAAAGAGAGGATCGGCGGGAAGGACTCTAGGCTCGGAACTACCGCTACCCCTCTGTCCTTCGCCTACACTTTTTCTGGTTACTTAAACTCTTATATGGGTGAAATGCTGACGACCGTACTGGTTGCCCTTGTTCCGATGCTTTATCGGTTTTATAATGTAGCGCCCACACGGCCATTCCTGACCTTGCGGCCGTCCTCGGCCGTGTCTGGATGCAGGACCGGTTGGCTTCATCTGTTTCGCTGGGTATAATGAACGAGATACTGACCGACAAGCCAACACCCAAGGGCCCTCAATTGCAATCGTCGCACGGCATGGAGACCATTTCCACGCCGTGCACGACTGCACGTACACAAGTGGACAATGCAGGTGCGCGTTCACGCGAACGTGCGAAACTATTTGCGGGACGCGCCTCAAGAGAAGAATTATTCGGAGTAGCGAATACGACACCAATCACTGGGTCAACACCATTTGTTATTTGCAGACGCATCCACGAGCAGTTGATTACCTACAGGTCCACGGCGGTGGCACCAGCAACAGACGATTACATTCTGAAATTCGATCTCTATCCAAGAAGTGTTCTGAACAAACCAAAACAGGAGTGGTGGAGGGACGCAGACACAAGAATGGTGCTCCCGATTTCATCCAGTGCGCCGGTGTGGACCCAGGTAATGGAACTGCGAACGAGCATGGAACATATCCGTATACCATGTCACTGTGGTGGACGATGATGGTTTGAGACCAAGAAGAAAATCACTTGAGAAACTGTATGATGCCTACGTAACCAAAAGAAGACAACTACAACTCGCTCAGGTTATCTCTAAGAGAGTTCGAGCGCCATCCCAGAAGCGGAGATGGAACCCTGAAGCTGCAGTACAGCTGTCAGATTGTGAAGAATTTCAATCGGATGAAGCAATAATTTGGTTGCAGTCATCAACTTTGTAATAAAAGGGGGTTTCTAGTCTTAATAAGATTGACTACTTTACCATTTCTCCTTTATTACTGCACTGATAGTCGGGCACTCACTTGGCTGAATAAGCTCAAAGAGGGGAGAAGCAAGTTGATGCGCTGGTCTTTACTTTTACAGGAATTCTCGTTTGACATTGAACATATCCAAGGCCGTTCAAATGAGTTACCGGATGCAATGTCTCGACTTCCCATGGACGGTGAAAGGACAGAGGAACTGGAAGATTGGAACTCCATGGTTTTCCCTCCTCCTCCTCCTCCTCCTCCAACCAGTCCGCCCATTGGTCCGGTGATCAACAATTCAACGATCGAGCCCCACGTTGAGCGCCGTTTGTAATAAAAGGGAGTTTCTAGCCTTAATAAGATTGACTACTTTACCATTTCTCCTTTATTACTGCACTGATAGTCGGGCACTCACTTGGCTGAATAAGCTCAAAGAGGGGAGAAGCAAGTTGATGCGCTGGTCTTTACTTTTACAGGAATTCTCGTTTGACATTGAACATATCCAAGGCCGTTCAAATGAGTTACCGGATGCAATGTCTCGACTTCCCATGGACGGTGAAAGGACAGAGGAACTGGAAGATTGGAACTCCATGGTTTTCCCTCCTCCTCCTCCTCCTCCTCCAACCAGTCCGCCCATTGGTCCGGTGATCAACAATTCAACGATCGAGCCCCACGTTGAGCGCCGTTTGTAATAAAAGGGAGTTTCTAGCCTTAATAAGATTGACTACTTTACCATTTCTCCTTTATTACTGCACTGATAGTCGGGCACTCACTTGGCTGAATAAGCTCAAAGAGGGGAGAAGCAAGTTGATGCGCTGGTCTTTACTTTTACAGGAATTCTCGTTTGACATTGAACATATCCAAGGCCGTTCAAATGAGTTACCGGATGCAATGTCTCGACTTCCCATGGACGGTGAAAGGACAGAGGAACTGGAAGATTGGAACTCCATGGTTTTCCCTCCTCCTCCTCCTCCTCCTCCAACCAGTCCGCCCATTGGTCCGGTGATCAACAATTCAACGATCGAGCCCCACGTTGAGCGCCGTTTGTAATAAAAGGGAGTTTCTAGCCTTAATAAGATTGACTACTTTACCATTTCTCCTTTATTACTGCACTGATAGTCGGGCACTCACTTGGCTGAATAAGCTCAAAGAGGGGAGAAGCAAGTTGATGCGCTGGTCTTTACTTTTACAGGAATTCTCGTTTGACATTGAACATATCCAAGGCCGTTCAAATGAGTTACCGGATGCAATGTCTCGACTTCCCATGGACGGTGAAAGGACAGAGGAACTGGAAGATTGGAACTCCATGGTTTTCCCTCCTCCTCCTCCTCCTCCTCCAACCAGTCCGCCCATTGGTCCGGTGATCAACAATTCAACGATCGAGCCCCACGTTGAGCGCCGTTTGTAATAAAAGGGAGTTTCTAGCCTTAATAAGATTGACTACTTTACCATTTCTCCTTTATTACTGCACTGATAGTCGGGCACTCACTTGGCTGAATAAGCTCAAAGAGGGGAGAAGCAAGTTGATGCGCTGGTCTTTACTTTTACAGGAATTCTCGTTTGACATTGAACATATCCAAGGCCGTTCAAATGAGTTACCGGATGCAATGTCTCGACTTCCCATGGACGGTGAAAGGACAGAGGAACTGGAAGATTGGAACTCCATGGTTTTCCCTCCTCCTCCTCGCTCATTCGGATTAGCATTTGTTGGGTGACTCAGCAGTCAGCATATCCACTGAACACATGGCTGATTGGCTGATGACACCCTACAAATCAAACCGAGCATTATCAAGAACAGAGGGAAAATATAACACTGCCCATAGCAATACGAGGTAGGATGGAACACTCGACTATCTCGTGACATATAAGTTATGCCAGGACCACCTTGAAGTCTTCTGCAAACAGAAGAAAAGGAGGGTGTAACAATAATCCTTCAGCTATGCAGTTTAAGACCATTTACAAGCGGTTACATACAGAAGTAAAATGTGTAATTAACCATCTCAGTCCCCACGACTGAGAAACACACCGATGCTGCCGTAAGAGGCGAAATGGCCATATGTTATTCAATTAAAATTAAATGTAAAACGAAAAACCCAGGCCAAAGCCATTCATTTCAAACCAGTTTTAGTTAGTTACTCTGTATTTGTACTGAATGAAGTCGGAATTAAAACACCACAGGTCTTTCCATTCTTACAAGCCTACCAGAACTCTTCCCTCTTATCGAGGTCGAACGACTTTAAGGGTTAACCAAAAATGGGATCAAAAGAAACAAGATCTGAGAATGGTAGAGAATGCCATAGGCATTAACCCCACCCTTGATCAAACTTTATTTTTTTTTCCTTATATCTATGTACATTATGTTACCATCTGTAAATAAAGTTTGATCTAATTGTTTTAATAATAAGATCTAAACTTGTCAATTCTGTCATTATTTTCGTACCGCTTGAGCCTGGTGGGGCGCCACCGGGCTACCCAGCGTCACTTCTCTTTCGGTTTGGTTTTTAAGACTAGTTTCCAGTCTGACCGATCCCCTTTTATTTCAGATAATTGTGGATTAATCAGCAACCATTACCAACGATATTCAAAATGGAATTATTTGAATATTACTTTCTTGGACCTGATGAGTTAGCCTCTGCCATGTACACCTTATCGGACACAGAGAGCTTGAAACTCTCGGTACGTGTATGGCTAGAGATGGCAGGGAAGAATCTTTCAAAATAGCTTTGATGGCAGCGTCCCCCCAGCGTTATGACACACTATTCAATAAAAAACACTATTCAAAAAAAAAAAAAAAAAAAAAAAAAAACAAGTAGTGAACACTTGGAGATAGATGTTTGCACTTCCCAAGACAGCGAGGATCTCCCTGAACCGTCTCATAGCAAAAGGATGCGTGGAACTAGGGAACTTTTAACAATGAAACCATCTCTGTTGTTAGACCGTTGCGGTGTGTCTGATAGAAATGCTACCCGAATTCTCATAGCAACAGTAGAAGCGCTCGGATATAATCCTGATGAATTCATAATATCGAAGAGGGCGATCTATGAAAAACGAAAAAAGAGTTCAGGGAAAAATATACTGAGGAGATAAAAAGCAGAGAAAGCAGCCGTCGTTGTTCATTGGGACGGAAAACTGCTACCCCATATTCTAAGATCAGAGCAGAAAGAAAGAATCGCCGTTCTGATAACCTATGGTGAGAATTGAAATGAAAAAGCAAACATCAATTTTCTCATTCCACTTCAAATTTGGAAAATGGGAGCACATAAAATGAGTATTCAACCAACCAGGAGGTTGGAAATTCTACAATATAATCTGGTACACAGGAGAAAATCTGATAGTGGAACTTCAATGTTCCACTCTGTTGGAAAAGCCACTGGAAGAACACAACAATCTGTAATATGCATCATCATTTAGGATTTTACTTACATTTTGGTTGGGAACAGTTTGGTTTGTCCTGGCAAATGGGATAATAACTCACATTGGCATTGTGGTAGGACCGGAAAGCTGTATAGCAACCCTAGGGAAAAGGTCTATGCTTTTAGAGCTATACATATTATATATTTATTTATTTTATTGTTCTGGAATCCACTTAATAACTTAAAACAAAAATATTTAAATCAAAATTGGTAATTTCAAAGTGTGCGAGACGCCAAAGCAAACAATCTGAGCCGAAGACAAACAATGGATCTGATGGCATTTAAACTCCAGCTCTCAGAAGCGCTTATATCCTGTCCTACAAGAACAAGGAGAGTGCTGATTGACAGCAGTGAAGATGAGGCGTCGCCCGTGAAGAGGTCAAAGTTCTTTAACCCACCAAGCAGGCTTCCTGGCGACGACAAGCGATATGATGGGTTCGACCATTGGCCAGTTGCCGATAATATTCCAAGTCCAAGGACCTGCCGCTTTGCATATTGCCAAAGTAGGTCGAAAATGAAATGTGAAAAGTGTGGAGTATATATGTGCCTCTCAAAGGAGAAAAACTGTTTCAAACTATTCCATACCGTTCGTGTCCTATGAGCCTTATTTTACACTTATTTTTTTTATTTTTCAGCCTTACACTAGGTACCTTATTTTTTTTACCTTCCCTTTTTTATAATCAACCCATTAAACCTACCCCATACGATGCTAAGGTAGCAAAAAAAAAAGGTAACTATGGTTTTTTAGGTCAAAAATAACGGGGAAAAGTCACTTTTCAAAGAATCGTAGACCAAAAATGTTGCCGGTGGGAAAGGGCTATGGGAGATTTCTTTTGGTGTTTCTCTCTAAAATCTAAAACAATATCACACTCTGTGATATTGAGGGGTAATTTCCTTTCTTTAGTGCCTAAGGTAAGTTTCCTTTTTATTACTTTTTAGTTTAGGTGCTGGAGGAGGTAATATCCCTCAACTCGGTTTGTAGTGGAACACGGTGATTTGTACCGGGCCACCGCCTTTCACTGCAAAAGACCTAACAGAAGATTGTACAGATTATACTTGGTAACGATACCTGACGGTTATAGTTAAGTCGTAGTTACGAACCTACTTAATTACCTATTATTATATCTATATTATTATATTCAGTGTTTGTATTCAACAATAAAGTTATTATCCATTTATTTTATCAATATTATTTTGGAGATTGTAATATAATAACTGAAGCTCTCTCCAAAATTGGCGCGGTCTCTAGTCTTCACTACTGTCGTTGGAACTTCGAAACTTTTGTTGTTCAATAGTCCATCAATATACCATGTCACTGTGGTGGACGATGATGGTTTGAGACCAAGAAGAAAATCACTTGGGAAACTGTATGATGCCTACGTAACCAAAAGAAGACAACTACAACTCGCTCAGGTTATCTCTAAGAGAGTTCGAGCGCCATCCCAGAAGCGGAGATGGAACCCTGAAGCTGCAGTACAGCTGTCAGATTGTGAAGAATTTCAATCGGATGAAGCAATAATTTGGTTGCAGTCATCAACTTTGTAATAAAAGGGGGTTTCTAGTCTTAATAAGATTGACTACTTTACCATTTCTCCTTTATTACTGCACTGATAGTCGGGCACTCACTTGGCTGAATAAGCTCAAAGAGGGGAGAAGCAAGTTGATGCGCTGGTCTTTACTTTTACAGGAATTCTCGTTTGACATTGAACATATCCAAGGCCGTTCAAATGAGTTACCGGATGCAATGTCTCGACTTCCCATGGACGGTGAAAGGACAGAGGAACTGGAAGATTGGAACTCCATGGTTTTCCCTCCTCCTCCTCCTCCTCCTCCAACCAGTCCGCCCATTGGTCCGGTGATCAACAATTCAACGATCGAGCCCCACGTTGAGCGCCGTTTGTAATAAAAGGGAGTTTCTAGCCTTAATAAGATTGACTACTTTACCATTTCTCCTTTATTACTGCACTGATAGTCGGGCACTCACTTGGCTGAATAAGCTCAAAGAGGGGAGAAGCAAGTTGATGCGCTGGTCTTTACTTTTACAGGAATTCTCGTTTGACATTGAACATATCCAAGGCCGTTCAAATGAGTTACCGGATGCAATGTCTCGACTTCCCATGGACGGTGAAAGGACAGAGGAACTGGAAGATTGGAACTCCATGGTTTTCCCTCCTCCTCCTCCTCCTCCTCCAACCAGTCCGCCCATTGGTCCGGTGATCAACAATTCAACGATCGAGCCCCACGTTGAGCGCCGTTTGTAATAAAAGGGAGTTTCTAGCCTTAATAAGATTGACTACTTTACCATTTCTCCTTTATTACTGCACTGATAGTCGGGCACTCACTTGGCTGAATAAGCTCAAAGAGGGGAGAAGCAAGTTGATGCGCTGGTCTTTACTTTTACAGGAATTCTCGTTTGACATTGAACATATCCAAGGCCGTTCAAATGAGTTACCGGATGCAATGTCTCGACTTCCCATGGACGGTGAAAGGACAGAGGAACTGGAAGATTGGAACTCCATGGTTTTCCCTCCTCCTCCTCCTCCTCCTCCAACCAGTCCGCCCATTGGTCCGGTGATCAACAATTCAACGATCGAGCCCCACGTTGAGCGCCGTTTGTAATAAAAGGGAGTTTCTAGCCTTAATAAGATTGACTACTTTACCATTTCTCCTTTATTACTGCACTGATAGTCGGGCACTCACTTGGCTGAATAAGCTCAAAGAGGGGAGAAGCAAGTTGATGCGCTGGTCTTTACTTTTACAGGAATTCTCGTTTGACATTGAACATATCCAAGGCCGTTCAAATGAGTTACCGGATGCAATGTCTCGACTTCCCATGGACGGTGAAAGGACAGAGGAACTGGAAGATTGGAACTCCATGGTTTTCCCTCCTCCTCCTCCTCCTCCTCCAACCAGTCCGCCCATTGGTCCGGTGATCAACAATTCAACGATCGAGCCCCACGTTGAGCGCCGTTTGTAATAAAAGGGAGTTTCTAGCCTTAATAAGTGCTCAATTCTTGGTTAAAAGGCAAGTTAATGAAGCTCAGGGTAAGCGGCAAAAGAAAAGGTATGAGGAGTAGTTAAGGGCACTTGCCCTGTCACTACATTATATTTCTCCTCGTGCGTATGAGTTAGGCCTTGTTCCCACGGCGCGTGGCGCGGCGAGTCTCGTCCGTAGTTCGACGAGCCACGCGTCGTGGGAAAACTAAAGTTCGTGGCGCGCCGGACAGGCGCGTGTAGGCTTGTGTAGGTGCGTACAGGCGCGTTCGTTCCCATAAATTGTCGGTAAACATCAAAGAGGCGCGTGGCTCGGCGGATGAGTCACAGATCAGGTTTGTCTAGTGTTCCAACGGCGCGTGGTTTGTTTTCGTTTTAGTATTTTTAATTTTTTATTAGTGTTATTTTTTAAAAGAAAATCTAAACACTTAAAGAAATATTTTTCAACTAAATATGCAATAGATATTTCTTTATGTGTTTAGTTTTTCGTTTAATAATTATATTCCATTGTTTTTATTTTAAGTTGTAGCTTCTAATGTTTTAATAATGAAGTGGGCAAATGAACTTGTCATTGAATTTTTGGACCGTTATGAAGCAGAACCAATTATTTGGAACACTGGATTTGCTGATCACAAAAATAAAGACAAGGTGTTTGATGCATGGAAACGAATCCAAGAAAAACTAAGCGTCTCATTTTTAATTCCTGATTTGAAGAAGTAGAAGAAAGACCACTTGATGGCAACTTACAGGAAGCTGGCGTCAAAGGTGAAGGAAAGTAAGGGAACTGGGACTGGAACTAAAGACGTTTTCAAGCCAGATTGGTTCGCATACGAGAAAATGGCATCGTTTTTGCATACTATCTACAAACAACTGAACAAATCTAGAGCAATAGGAAACAAGCCATCCGAATGTCTGTGGTTTGCCAACCAACGAGCCTATCCGCGCCGTGGGAACAACAAGGCACGTCAAATTGACAAGTCAAGGCAAGGGCAAGCCTGTACCGGATAGACTCGGCGAGCCACGCGCCGTGGGAACAACAAGGCGCGTCAAATTGACAAGTCAAGGCAAGCCTGTACCGGATAGAATCGGCGAGCCACGCGCCGTGGGAACAAGGCTTTATATACGAAAAGAGTTTGATACATGTCTGCCAAGTACTACAACATTACCATCATGGTATAAATCGGTAGATGCTGAGCCAGGCTTTTGTACTGAAGCTCTCAATGCCATCAAGTTGTATTGGGAAGCTAATGATGCACTGAAAAATAAAAACTTGGACGTAATTTGTGTTAATTAATGTTAAATTTAATGAGCTTTTGAGTTATTTGGTTGAAAATGGAGCAAGGTAGTAGAATAACACCTTCCCCAGAAGGCAGAGGTAGAAAGAAGACATCAAATCCCAGCCAATGGTCAAGAAATATAGCTCAGAAAGCGAGGTAAGCAATTCCACCTACTTGTTGCTTTTGAAAGTCAATCTTATTGAGTGTAAAAGAGCTAAGCGTAGAGACATATTATTGTAGTTTATAAAAACCTCAGTAACTTAATGGTGGGTAAAATGTTGTATCTTGTACAATAGTCATTATAATATTTATAATCTCAATCTAAACTTTTGTTTCTATACTTCTGTTTTAGGTATAGACCAAAAGAGATGCCAAATTGCATCTATCTTCAAAGGTGAAGATGCTGGCGTATATTTCGAGAGCTATATTACAGACTCAGTCTGAGAGTCAAGAGAGACCTTTAATTGCCCAGAGAGCAGTAGCATGTAAAACAGCTGGACTAACCTTACAACCATTCATAATAGTCGTAGGGGAAAACCTATTGAAGCCGGATAAAATTTTCATTGCTGTGAATGATATTCTGTACTCTGTTAATTCAATTATTACTGGCATAGATGTTCTCTTTAAAAATTTTCACGCTGTCAATTTAATGTGAGTAGTTCGTATGGTACGGCCAAGGCCTGGAGGGTAAAACCCCCGTCCTATAAATATAACCTTCAATGTGTTGACAGGACGTTAAACCAAATAAGACCGACCAGTAATTTTTTCCCTTCTTATTTCAGGTGGATGTAAACATGCTGTAGCATTCGTAACATGGCTCCACAGGCGGACCCTGGAACCTTCCGTCACTCAGACTGTGTGTTTGTTACTGGAGGAAATCCAAGTTGTCTTCTGTCGCTCAATCAATGACCATTATTAGAGCTAGAGACATCACTCCTCAAACGGAAGATAAAATTTCTCAAGCTGACAAGGCAATGTTTTTTCCAGTAATTTTTTCCCTTCTTATTTCAGGTGGATGTAAACATGCTGTTGCATTCGTAACATGGCTCCACAGGCGGACCCTGGAACCTTCCGTCACTCAGACTGTGTGTTACTGGAGGAAATCCAAGTTGTCTT
Source organism: Diaphorina citri (assembly GCF_000475195.1). Classification (NCBI taxonomy): domain Eukaryota; kingdom Metazoa; phylum Arthropoda; class Insecta; order Hemiptera; family Psyllidae; genus Diaphorina; species Diaphorina citri. Next base: position 63,037 of record NW_007379059.1, read on the forward strand.
CTGTCGCTCAATGGCTCAATCAATGACCATTATTAGAGCTAGAGACATCACTCCTCAAACGGAAGATAAAATTTCTCAAGCTGACAAGGCAATGTTTTTTCAGGCAGCATCAAATTTCCTGTCCCCTGAGTCCCTTGTCATGAAACATGTGGAAGTTAATAAAATCTTACATATAGGGTAGGTATAGTTTCTTCTACAATAAAAGGCAAGTTAAAGAGAGCGAGAAGAGGTGGTGAAAGTTGGTGTGTTGCCTACTGGCAATTTTCAACCGGAGTTCATCCTTTCCCTTATTTTCCATCATCCATCCGGGAAAGTCATCAATCCATACTAGTAGAGTAATCTTACATATAGGGTAGGTATAGTTTCTTCTACAATAAAAGCTAAGTTAAAGAGAGGGAGAAGAGGTGGTGAAAGTTGGTGTGTTGCCTACTGGCAATTTTCAACCGGAGTTCATCCTTTTCCTTATTTTCCATTATCCATCCGGGAAAGTCATCAATCCATAATAGTAGAGTAAAATTAGCATTTTACCCGGGCATCAAAAAAAAAAAAAAAAAAAAAAAAAAAAAATAAAAAAATTCCCAAAAAAATCCCGCATCACAATTGGCCCCAATTGCGGAAAAACGGCGGAAATTGGCGGAAAAATCTCGTTTTCCGAACGAATTTTGCATTTATTTTCTAAACGAGTGCCTAAAATGAAAAAGTCATAAAATATGATTTTTAGGAAACATAATTTCCTACAATTTGACACCAATAACTTATCCGCTAGGTAGCGCCAGTATGCAAGCACGCTTGTGGAGGAGCAGAAAGAAATGCGCAGAAACGTATGCGCACAAACAAGGAGGGTGTCACAACAAGCCTTCAGCTATGCAGTTTAAGACCATTTACAAGCGGTTATTGTTGCATACAGAAGTAAAATGTGTAATTAACCATCTCAGTCCCCACGACTGAGAAACACACCGATGCTGCCGTAAGAGGCGAAATGGCCATACCGACGTGGATTTCCCAAGAGCCACTTCCCATCCTCGAATGGGGTTATCTCCTACAGGGTCACCTCATTTACCTCCTCGGATCGGCCTTCGTATTAATCAGAACCCAGAGTGACCTTGAACAGCTGGAAAACGTAAGCAGGTAGGAAACTGCGTCCTCCATCCAGCCGTTCAAAACTTAAAGGTTTGCCTTTGATGGACTTGGCCATGAAGTCCATTATGGCATGCCCTGAGATTTGGGCGTATTACAGCTTCAAAACTGTATGAAGCTGCCAACTGTTCCACCATTTGTGGAAGTTTCTACGCATTCAATGTCACATATGACATTCCTTCCCAAGCATTCAGAAAGTACTTGAAGCAAGTACAACCCCAGAAGAAGTCCTACAGAAAATGCAACTGACTGCAGAGCAAATAGAGTCAATTGCCAAAGAAGCAGAGCTGCAGGGGGAGAGTGCTCTATGGCATGAAATGCTTGACATTCCTTCCCAAGCATTCAGAAAGTACTTGAAGCAAGTACAACCCCAGAAGAAGTCCTGCAGAAAATGCAACTGACTGCAGAGCAAATAGAGTCAATTGCCAAAGAAGCAGAGCTGCAGGGGGAGAGTGCTCTATGGCATGAAATGCGTCTTGGGAGGCTAACAGTCCCATTGTGACATCACTCATGGGTGACAGTATGTCAATTGATGTCAAATGGGATGAAAACAAACATGTTGGATATGTCAATTTCGGTTTTGACTAAACAAGAGAGGACATTTTGAGTTCTGGACCAGATAGGAAATTATGGCTAGTCCTATTACTAATTATATTTGTTGCATATCAGAATCATTTGTATTTCGACCATGAGTCGGTGTCTTCACCCGACTTCCATCTCAGGGGAAGAACCCCTAATTACTGAAACCATACTACAGCAAGTACCAGGGAAAACACACAACTAGAAAAGCCCGGGCAGAGACAATATACACAACTTTTGGTATAAAAAATTCACATGATTACACAGAAAAAATGCTACAATACATCAACGATTTTCTCGAACACCCCCTCTCTACAACAAGATTTCTGACAGAGGGCAAAACAAATCTGCTGCCCAAAGGTAAAATCTCTCCGGGTCCTTCTAAATACCGCCCTATCACATGTTTGCAAACATGTGATAGGGCGTTATAAGATCTTGACGGCATGTAGGTAATGCTGTATGCCTCTATTGCGGCCACCTATACTCAGAATTCGTAGAGGGATGGATTCAGTGTGGTAATTGCCAAAACTGGGCGCACTGCAGGTGATGCGAGTGATGCTGTATGCCTCTATTGCGGCCACCTATACTCAGAATTCGTAGAGGGATGGATTCAGTGTGGTAATTGCCAAAACTGGGCGCACTGCAAATGTGTTGGGGAAGAAGATGACAACCCGAAAGCTATTCATAATTGTGACCTATGCAAATAGAGAGTACAAAGCCAAAGAAGCACCTTTTTGGAGCGGGGTCAGTCAACATGACGAAGAAATGGACTCCATTTGCCGCTACCAATCTCTCTTTGGATGTGGTCAACCGGAGTTGATGACTAGCATCAATGATCAAATAGAATCACAAGAAGGAAAATCACCATATGAGCACATTGTTCTAACTGACATTGTTTTAACTGGTTTTGACTAAACAAGAGACGACATTTTGAGTTCTGGACCAGATAGGAAATTATGGCTAGTCCTATCACTAATTATATTTGTTGCATATCAGAATCATTTGTATTTAGACCCATGAGTCGGTGTCTTACTACTCAAGAGTGCTAACAAAGAATATCTACCAGTATACAACAGCATAGAACTGAACACGCGGACCTCTGTGATGAAATCGCAGAGATTGTCAAGAGTATTGAAAGACGCGCCACACTGAGAGATGTGCAACTGTCCATTGTTATTCAAATCATTCACAAGGAAGAAGGATTGACTCAAATAGCTTACAAAGTACTTCCATCTCAGGGGAAGAACCCCTAATTACTGAAACCATACTACAGCAAGTACTAGGGAAAACACACAACTAGAAAAGCCCGGGCAGTGACAATATACACAACTTTTGGTATAAAAAATTCACATGATTACATAGAAAAATGCTACAATACATCAAAGTGATTTTCTCTTGAAATTCTACTTGCTAGACTTTCTATTTACTATAATGTCTCAAAGAATGAAACAACCAAATCTTACTAATCAGGAGAAGACAAGTTTGAAGGAATGTGTGCTAAAATATGCACACCTTGTTGAAAATAAGAAAACAGATGCTGTCAGCAACAAACAAAAGAAAGAGGGCTGGGAGAAGATTGCAGCTGAAATGCGAGCTCAACCTGGGGTATTGCCAGTAAGTAACACTCTACACGTCTTTACCCCGTATGTATGAAAACTCAAGCTGAACTTGAGATGAAAAACCTTGCCAAATGTCTTCAAATTTTGTTAAATAACATGAAATTTGGCGAGATTTTCATCTCAAGTTAAGGTGAAGTTTTTATACATACTGGGGTCATTTTTTTTTTTTTGCATGCCTACAAGTACATAATAGTCATTTCATTATGCTGTATTATGTTCCTGATACCTCACATAGCACACAAGTCATAGAACCAGGTTTTTCACTTTCTTGTGCATGTAGATAGGTAATAAAATTGAGGGTGGTGAAAGACACTGTATTGTCAACTTAACAATATAGTTTGACAGATGGCCCATTTTGAGGTGTAAGTATTCTGACATCATACCAACGTCAACGCTAGTTCATCCCGAGGCAGCATGGCCAAACTTGTGGAAAAGGCGTCGAACTTGTGGAAAATAAAAGAAAAAAATACGGTCGCGCTGCGCGCTCCCTATTAGCTGCATAGTTATCAAACTAAAAAGATAAATGAAACTCAAAATATTGGTCGAGAGCGGAACTTTTCTCTCCCGCAGTCCCTGCACTCTGTGTATTTCTTATGGAGATTTTAGCGATCAAAAATTGATCATATCTCAGGATCGGTTTAGATTTTCGCAAAAATCCTTTCTTATTGCACACCTAGACCATAAAAGGAATAGTCCTATCAAATTGCAGCTTTCTAGGTGTTGTGGTTCTCGAGATAGAGCGATCAGTGTGTGAACTGTGAAATGTGAATGGATCTTGTTCTTA
>NW_007379059.1:67810-69789 GCF_000475195.1 Diaphorina citri
CTGTGCGGAGATAAGACCTCCACCTGTGTCTACATTCCTGGCGAAAATTTCGCGTTCTAGGCGGTACATCGCGACAAACACGCCCTTCCCCATGTCCCCGGCTTTGCGGGGACTTTACACACACGAAAACCTGCCCCCCAACCGCCCATTCAGCTCACGGAAGAAACTGGGAAAACTGGCAAGACTTGCTTAGCTTTCCTTGAAACAGGATTGCTTTGTCTTCTCTGACCCGGTGAAATTAGTTTGAATGAGGAAGGACGGGCCTCCCTCCTACTCGCTTAGAGGGGGTTGAACTTTTTTCGAAAGAAAGCTTTTTCTTTTTTATCGATGATGCAAACACGACACGAATATTTCTGCTTAAAAATCTTCATCGCAAATGATTTCTGGGATTTCTGATGTGCGGGAGTGTTGTTAATAAGGAGAGGATCTAAAATAAAATTCCTACCAGAGAAGAGAGATTTGATTTACCTGCCCATTAATTTTGAATTTTTGACGCAAATTCTTGCAAATTACTTTGGTACCTATACAATGATGTACACCTTAAGACGAGCGTTATCTGTTTTTATCAAGCTTGATCGTTTCGAGCCGTCATGCGTCATATTATTATCATTTAGATACGAATTGACAATTGACGCTTTGATGCGCAATGCACCGCGTCGCTTAACATCCAGCATAACTTCTCCACAGAGTTTTGTTGTTTAATGACGTTAGTTTTGCATTTAGGTATGATGCCAGATATTAGCCTGATAAAAGTGATGCTTAAGCTCTTTTCTCTGGTAGAAATAGGTACCTTATTTTATACTGTCGGCTAAGACTAAAAAGTCCCATTATGATGATGCCAACAGTTTAAACAGGCCTCATTTATTTACATCATTTACATTTTTATATACATTACAACATTTATTTAGATTACATAATATATGCGTTCAATCAATTTTTAACTCGACAGTTTTTTATTCGTTTTATCAACTTTCAAATGGTTTGTCCTTCTGCTGTCCCCTCACAAAAGCAACCTCCGTGGCCGAGTTGGGTATCACACACTTAAGCAGCGCGCAGACTGATCATATACATATCCAACACTTCAGACATTTCCGACAAATTTTGTATTTTGCTTCCTAATCCTATGTTAAGTAATGGTAGTCCGCACACCTATCCGTATCAGACATTTCCAACACTTCCGACATACTACCATTACTTAACATAGGAAGCAAAATACAAAATTTGTCGGAAATGTCTGACGTGTTGGAAGTGTATGATCAGTCTGCGCGCTGCTTAAAGCGTGACAGGTGTCGAAAATTAGACCCGAGTCCAAAAACTAGGTAGGCACTAAATGTTTAGGAAACAGTCCGGCTACATGATTGGAATTGGAAACTTTATTATTAGGGTTTATCATCCCGAAATCAAAGAGAGGAATCGGAAGCGGAATGAAAGAAAGCCAGTGAAGGAAAATTATTTTCATTTAAAAGAGTCCACATTTTAAAAATTAAGACTACCCTAATAGTTGCTGTCCAAGAATCATGATAAATTAGAAAAACTAAATCCAAAATCGTCAAAGCGAAACTTAAAAACTCTCCTAAAAAAAAAAAAAAAAAAAAAAAAAAGTTCCGCGCTTTCGCGTAAGATAATAGGAGAAATATGAGGTAGTTTCCCCAAAAATCAATTTTTTCAAGCAACAAAAAACAATTATTGGACAAAAATAATGAACGTTTCTGATGTAAAATTTAAAAAACCTTCAATATTTTCCAGGTCAAAAGTTCCTAAATTCAACGTTTCTATGAGAAAGAAGCAGTTGAAATGATTTCTCCCAATTTTTTAATTTTGGCGGAAAAATTACCGTTTTACGCGAAAGCGCGTAACTTGGCAACGGTACATCGTGGCAAAAAGTTATTGGTGTCAAATTATATACAGGGTGGTCCGTGATTTGCGAACCACGCTTATATCTCAGAAACGGCTGGGAATTAAGGAATGAAATAAACGGC
>NW_007379060.1:0-54849 GCF_000475195.1 Diaphorina citri
GACCTGATCAGGTCTACCTGATAGTGAGTGGCAGTTCTTACTTTTTTGCTTCGTATTCAAACTGGTCTGGAAAGTTCCGGTTCAGATCCACCCCGTGAGCATTCTTCCGTCCTACATAGCCGTCCAGGGAGTCACACTTTCCTTCTTTGGCCGCCGCAAACCCATCTGGATTGATGCTTGGAACGATGTAGATATCGGTCGAGTTGAGGAGTTTTGTTATTCGATCGTCTTTGCCGTCTTTTAACACCAGGTATTGGATAAGGAACACCTGGAATACCAATTGGAATGTCGAGAACTTCAAGCGTTATCACTGTACGTTTACTTTCAACCACATGCAAAGGAAAGTATTACCTACACATTTGCTGTGATATACCTACTATAATAATCATCATTCATCAATATCTAATCGATACTTTTTGCCTTATCAGTGGTCAAACGTTTGCCTCCTAATCAGGAGGTTGCAATCAAAGTATGAAACAAATGGACGGATGCATGGGCGTCCCGTCGAGTCTTCCTATTGTATATTTTGGGCGTTAGATCAGCCATTCACGAGACGTTATGCCCACCAGTCAGGCTCAGACTGTCTTACAGACCCAAGTCTGTGAGACCGCGGCATTATACAGGCTCCAACTAGACTGTCTGTCAGACCGCGCGGTCACCCGTCAGACTTAGACCGGACCGCCGGAGCATGTCAGACAGTCGCAGTCGGAGCGTGAGTGGCTGGCGCGGGTGTTAATTCAACACAATGTCATCATAACTCACCATGAGCGCATATCCCACCGTCTCGTCCCCATGCATATTGGCCACATACTTGAACATCGGCTTCATCAGCGTCCTTCCATCCGGACTGTCCACATCATGCGTTATCTCTACCGCCCACAGATTCCGCCCCTGTACACTCTTCCCTATGGTTTCCGCTCGGACCAGATGCGGATAAGATTTCACGGTTTTCAAAATGAAAGCGTCCAATTCGGTAGAGTTGTAGTAGCGCTGTAGATCGATCCCGGCGGAGTCTGCGTCTTCTAAACCGGTTAGATCGTCGAAATCAAAGTAGTAGTCGGCAGCGGTCGACAGTGTCACGTGACACAATAGAAGGGAGAGAGATGGGACGATTAGCGTCATGATTTCTATGAAGGGATTCTTCAATTGATCAATTGACTAGGAAAAATCTCTTGGAGAGAGACCCGGGTTCGATTCCCGGCGGGGTCAAGAAATTTGTATCATGCAAATGATTGATACCGTGACTGGCAATGAATTGGGTATAGGTTAACATAGGTAATTAGGTTAAGGCTGAAGAGTTGCTAATAATTATTATTGTAATGATCTTTTCAGATATAGTCAACACTAACTAAGAATCAACTCAAGTCTCTAACTCTGTAACGTAAACATTTATTGGATGTCAATATTGTTCGAATTCAAATTCCAAATTCCCACCTCTGATTTCTCTCCCTAAGAGATAGGAGGAATGGTTTCTCTCCCCTTTCTCATACCTTCTCCACCCCCCCTCTCTCTCCCTCCCGATAACTTCTCCTCCTCCCTATAAATCCTCCACCTCCCCTCCTATCTCCATCATTCCTAAAGGATATCCTCATGAATAAACTAGGAAACATGTTACACAGAGAAAACTTCGTTCCTTGCTCTGCTCTGGTGCAAACTAGCAGTTTTTATGGTACCAGTTACTGACACACTAGATTTTTTTTACTTTCTATTACATCGATAGGGAGGGGAAGGAAAAAAGATCCTAACTTATAGGGAACTTAAACGGTAACAAATATCGAAAGAAAAGTATGGGAGTCCATCCATACACAAAATGCCAACTTAGGTGTAGGGGAAAACAGTAAACTTTTTCTTTTTTTATATAGGCGTTCATCAGCTCCCATGGCGTGGTGGTCACTGCGCTCGCCTTGCACGCGGGAGACCCGGGTTCGATTCCCGGCGGGGTCAAGAAATTTGTATCATGCAAATGATTGATACCGTGACTGGCTGTTGCGGTGCCCACTCAGCCTCGTGAGGAAAATGAGTAGCTATGTAATATAATGCGCATAGCGACCGGTGCCAGCATTAGGGTTGCCAACCGTACGTTATTTCCCGGAACAATCCGTATTTTTGTCAAAAATCATATGTTCCGCCGGAACACACCTTTGTTCCGGTTTTTTTTCCAAACCTATGGAAAATACGGGAACTGACCAATAAACAGAAAAAATTACGCGGAACCCTTTTAAAAGGTGAACATTTTTGCGGAACCCTGAACATTCAAGATTGCACCCCCCACCCCCTTTATTATAAAAATACAACAAGTTTTTTTAAAACAACATTTCCAAACATTTTTCTATGAGGGCTTTGATTTTATCCCTGGCCTGAAAGATGGTAATATTCTTCCCTTGCAAATTCAAGTTGGTCTCATTGAGCTTATTAAATATATATAGATGAAATACCTAGTCTAAGATGGTCGTTTTGAAACTGCATTTTATCTAGTGTATGATTTTTCCAAAATATCTCGCGGAACCCTTGCCGTCAGCTCGCGGAACCCCTAGGTTCCGCGGAACACCAATTAAGAAACACTGATCTATCTATTAACTCTAAAACAGATTAAGCATGGTATTGCTTAGCTCTTTTTGGTTAGTGGTTATCTGGTAAAAGGGTTTGAAAATATCATGCTTTTACTTTCCATTTAGACAGAGGGGATTGTCGTTTCAATAATAAGAAGCAGCTAGGTTTGAGGTTTTTATAGAGGGAACTGTAACTTCTAAAACCTTATCGTCATAAAATCGAAGAGGGGAGGACAGAATATGAGAAAAGCCAGACTTTCCCACAGCAAATCTTATCTGTTTAGGATAATGTTAACTTTACAGTGCAATAGTCCTAAATTAAAATGGACGCGGCACATAAGGGATCTGGAAGAGACCGCCTTAACATAATGTTAACTGGGGGCGGGAATCCGAACCCGCAACCTGACGAAGGTCAGAATTTATAGGTATGTAACTCCAGTCGTTCCAAGAACAAACCTCGTATATTTAGAATAAAGTTTGGCCCGCCTTTAAACCGAACCCGTGACCAACCTCCAAGATGAGTCTGTTAGAACATGGAAGGCATCTGAAAATGAAAAACGACTTGGAACATCAATCCTGTAATGTAAAAACAGGAAACACGTCAATCCTAATTTATTGAAACAGGAAATAACGTCAAATAATAGCTAAAAGATTCTGCAGCATGCAGTTGGCACGAAACAAAATAGGTAGAAAGAGAGGAAGAAAGGGAAAGAAAAACGTTTAGGAAGGAAGGAAGTAGGCAAAAAGAAAGTGAGAAAGTTGAGGTACGAGTAGAAACACAATAACATCACGTCACGTCACGCGTGATAGTGGCTGTCCTGAACGAGATTATACCTACAATATTATGGGAAAAGTTTGAACTACCAACATCTTTCTTTTTTTTCTGACTCCCCATGACTTCACGTGACGTGATGGTAGTGTGTTTCTAGTTTCTACCTTTATATGTAGTACCTAATTCACTTTTTAGCTAAATCCCCTTTTTTTCTAACCTTTATTGAAAAAGCATTATTATTTTTTCCCTTTAAAACTTTCGCGTTCACACACTACCATAACTTTCACCTGAATAGAGATTTGGGATGGACAGAGGGAGGGAAAGAGAGGGATTTGTATAATTGGGAGGGGAACTTTTTTAAAAGAAAGGGAAAAACGTTCTTGGAGGGAGAAAAAAATTAGAAATCGTGAAGAAAAGACTTTAAAAAGTGACGAAGCGACGACAAGAGAGGGAGGAAGAGAATTGGGAGAGACGAAAAAAGAACGAGGAAGAGAATTGGAAGGAAGTTGACGTCTCGTGAAGAACTTCTTTTTTATTATTCTGTTCCCTATTTTTACGACCATGAGATGAGAACTGACCAGAAAGAGCTACTCTGACCGTGTTTTTTTATGTTTCTTGAGACTCTTGAGAGTTCATTGCGACGCGACGTCAGTTAACATTACTTTAACTTGACAAATCTAAAGCCTGCCCTAACAACATCGATGGGAAATCGTAGGGTTAGCTTATCGTTGAGAGAATGGTTGACCCATGGAAAATGCCTACATGGTTGCGGAGTGACAGATAGAATGGCAACAATTAATCTGAGGGGTAAACTGTGTGACGGTACTGATGGAAAAGGAGGAGGAGGAGGAGGAGGAAGAGAATCATAAGACGGAGAAGATGAATGAAAGGAGAATTCGGAGCCTACATGGTTGGGGAACTGTTGGCCACCGGTAAGACAGCGCGCCAACCCATACATTTTGCCAACCACCAGAATATAACGTCAGGCCCACAATTACCCAACCTAAAATGTTGTTAGTTGTTATGGTGGTGCCAGTCTAATTAGCTTGAAAGTTCGGAGGGTGGCGCACCTGCGCCTACATGGTTGGGGAACTGTTGGCCACCGGTAAGACAGCGCGCCAACCCATACATTTTGCCAACCACCAGAATATAACGTCAGGCCAACAATTACCCAACCTAAAATGTTGTTAGTTGTTACGGTAGTGCCAGTCTAATTAGCTTGAAAGTTCGGAGGGTGGCGCACCTGACTTGTAAGCGCAAGGTCGCGGATTCAAAGAACTAAGAAATCACGGTGTCACAAAGGCGTTTTTCTTTCCAAGCATAAAATCCAATCGAACTGACTCGGTATCAGGCACATCCAGTGGTTCAGTGGTCACAGGTTCGTATCCCGGTGCGCTCGCCGTCACTACATACTTCCCTCTCGCCAAGAGACGCCAATATTCCCCCCGATTCGTGACCGTGACGGCTTTGTCGTTCCAGCGTACGGTAATTATCGCCGAGGGGAGTGGATTACCGTACGTGTCCGTGACAATTCCGTACACGCCGCGGTGGACGTTTTCAATCAGCTTGATAAGCGACTCTTTGTTGGCGGCCCAGTAGTGTTTGAGGTCGGACGCTTTGGGGTATTTGCAACAGGAGAGCTCCATGGTGATTTCGAAACAGTTCGAGTGAACGTAGTTGAAGTCCTGCATCCCTGCAAGTGCAAACATAGAGTGAAGTTAGATTTTGCTCAATATGTATTTCGGTACTAGCACGGCAATCATAGGTACCACGAGAGTATTGAAGTTTTGCCTCAACATTTAACGAGAGAGGGAGAGGGCGATCTTGGGAGTAACCTAATGCCACTCGCGCTCAGGCAATCAAAACGTGTGTGAGGAAACCTTCAGACCTGGGTCTGTCAACGTCTGAGAGACCGCAGTCTGAAGCTTTTTCCGACACGACAGACCTTTTGTCTGTCAAACGGTCTGAGTGTGAGGCCAGACACTCGAATCTTCTGTCCTCGTCTTCTGCCTAATATGGAGTATCAGAGATCGATCTTGAGACTGTAGACGGTGCCGGTGGTTGGTAAAAAATATTTTTGGACTGTGTGAAAGAAAATGAATATGAAAAGATAATTTATTTAGTGACTTGGAAAAAATCTTCGTTCTCTATTACATTACTTTCCTTCCTATAGGATAAGGAAAGTAAAAATCAGCTTTTCGATAGCAAACCTTATCTGTTTAGGCTAACCGTTCACCACGTGCACGATTCCGAACCCGTGACCTAACGAAATTCAAAGTCAGAACTTACGTACCCCGAGCTGTTCCAAGAACGAAATTTATCTATTTAGGATAAATTTGCCCCGCCTGGGAACCGAACCCGCGACCAACCTCCAAGATGAGTCTGTTAGAACATGGAAGGCATCTGAAAATGAAAAATGACTTGGAACATCAATCCTGTAATGTAAAAACAGGAAACACGTCAATCCTAATTTATTGAAACAGGAAATAACGTCAAATAATAGCTAAAAGATTCTGCAGCAATGGGTACGAAACAGAATGGGTGGGAACAGAGGAAGAAAGGAAAAGGGAAAGAAAAACAGGAAGTGAGAAAGTTAAGGTACGAGAAACACAATAACATCACATCACGTCACGCGTGGTAGTGGCTGTCCTGAACGAGATTACACCTACAATATTATGGGAAAAGTTTGAACTACCTACATCTTTCTTTTTTTCTGACTCCCCATGACTTCACGTGACGTGATGGTAGTGTGCTTTTACCTTTATATGTAGTACCTAATTCACTTTTTAGCTAAATCCCCTTTTTTTCTAACCTTCATTGAAAAAGCATTATTATTTTTTCCCCTTTAAAACTTTCGCGTTCACACACTGCTAAAGCAGTTGTGATGAAAGTTTCTACCATAACACTCACCTGAATAGAGATTTGGGATGGACAGAGGGAGGGAAAGAGAGGGATTTGTATAATTGGGAGGGGGACTTTTTTAAAAGAAAGGGAAAAACGTTTTTGGAGGGAGAAAAAAATTAGAAATCGTGAAGAAAAGACTTTAAAAGGTGACGAAGCGACGACAAGAGAGGGAGGAAGATAATTGGGAGAGACGAAAAAAGTAAGGAATTGGGAGGGAGGAAGAGAACTGGGAGGGAGTTGACGTCTCGTGAAGAAGGTGCGAAGAACATTGGAAAGGAGTGACACGATTATAAAAAATGAGAAAAGAAAGGAACATGCCGGAGTGACAGATAGAATGGCAACAATTAATCTGAGGGGTAAACTGTGTGACGGTACTGATGGAAAAGGAGGAGGAGGAAGAGAATCATAAGAAGGAGAAGATGAATGAAAGGAGAATTCGGAAAAAAGAAAAATAAGACGAAGAAGGAGGTGGAAGTCAAGGAGAAAGAGGAGGAACAATATTAATTTGAGAGGTAAAACTGTGTGACGGTACTGATGGAAGAAGAAGAGGAGGAAGAGAATGAGAAGGTGAAAGAAATGAGGAGGCGAAAAAAAAACGAAGGAGGTGCGCAAAAAAGACAGACAACCTACTTACATTTTTGCCCCTAGATAGCCATCGCCCCCTTTATCGCTCCTTTTATTGATCACCCCCTAAGGCTTCATCGCCCCCATGAAAATCTCCATCGCCCAGGTTGGGAAACACTGCTGTAGACGGTGCCCGTGGTTGGTTTAAGCCGTCCATTATTTCCACGGACCTTCCTAATTCTTTGTGACTTACCTCCGGTCACCTTATACCAGTAGTTTCCATTGGTGATGCCATCCTTGAAGTCAAACCCGCACGCATGCCCCGGCGCCATCATCGGGTTTCGACTGGCGTAGTCCCTCGCCACCTGTTTGAAGTAAAAATAATAAATAAACATCATTTGTGGCAACCTCTTTGGTGGCTATTACCATTAATATTTTTATATATATAATTCTTTTCAATCCTTTTCAATGTTAAACCCATGTATGTACTTGTTTTTGATGTAAATCAATGAGGCCTTTTTAAACTGTTGGCATAATGGGACTTTTTAGTCTTAGCCGACAGTATAAAAAATAAGGTATATTAAAATAAAAAAAAAAAATAATAATAATTATAAATGCTGTTTCTGTTTCTTTGTGTTATTAGTTATTATATTATCACAACTTTGGTGTTCACTGCAGCATTACAACTTTGGTGCTCACTGCAGCATTGTAGGATTTTTCCAAATATCTCAATAATCCTAACATCCAATGTTTGCCTACCATGATTTATTTTATACATAGCTACTCATTTTCCTCACGAGGCTGAGTGGGCCTCGCAACAGCCAGTCACGGAATCGATCATTTGCATGATACAAATTTGTTGACTCCGCCGGGAATCGAACCCTGGTCTCCCGCGTGCAAGGCGAGCGCAGTGACCACTACGCCATGGGACCTATGATTACCTGTTCAAAGTACGCGCACGAGGCTGAGTGGGCCTCGCAACAGCCAGTCACGGAATCGATCATTTGCATGATACAAATTTGTTGACTCCGCCGGGAATCGAACCGTGGTCTCCCGCGTGCAAGGCGAGCGCAGTGACCACTACGCTATGGGACCTATGATTACCTGTTCAAAGTACGCAGTATCCGGACTCAGGCTGAGTGTACAGCAGTTCTGCTCATATGGAGAACTATCGAATGGATAACTAGCAACTACGGCACCACCGTGTAGATTGCCGGACAGGACGAACGGATTGGAGTAGATGAAGTTCATGATGGCCTGCGTTTCCGGCTCGTACACCCTGTAAGGAGAATTGTTCTTAAACACCCTGTTTACATGAAGTTGGAACAGCGAATGTGTTTAGTTTAGGTGTAGGTATTTTTCTTTCGAAATGTTCCTAATTTCTCCTTTTCTGAAGCTCGTTTTCCCTCTTTTGATGTGATAGTACTCCTGTACTAAACTATATGAAATATGAAACCATATGGAAGATCTCGGTCGCGTAAAGTTGTATTTACTTTAGTAAAGTTGTATTTTCCCTTGGAATTTTACAATTCTGTAAAGTTTAGAACTAGGGAAGGGTCTACAGTCATTTTATAGTCACGTCAGTTATCTACATGTAGTGTGCGTAATGCGTATGCAGGTATTTAGGTTTCGCTACATGCAATCTTTGAGACAAAATCAATAATTTTGAATCCTTTTTCAACCAAATTTTCTTCAATTTCTACCTGTGGATTCGTAATTCGTATAAGCTTATGTTTGCCCCTACACCTAAGCCTCGGAGTAGTCTTCTTATGCACGACAAAGCAATTTCTACCTGTTCTCATAGAAAGCATTTTTTTCGATCTTAGGCCAGCCAGCCACTATCAGGTAGACCTGATCAGGTACGGATGAAAAGGTCCGCCTGTCAGGTCTATTTGATGAACACACACACACTATCCGGTAGACCTGTGGATTCGTAATTCGTATAAGCTTATGTTTGCCCCTACACCTAAGCCTCGGAGTAGTCTTCTTATGCACGACAAAGCAATTTCTACCTGTTAACATGGAAAGCATTTTTTTTTTTTCGATCCTAGGCCAGCCAGCCACTATCAGGTAGACCTGATCAGGTACGGATGAAAAGGTCCGCCTGTCAGGTCTATTTGATGAACACACACACACTATCCGGTACAGTTCCCTCTGTCAAACCTCTTAAAAAAAAAAAAAAAAAAAAAATTCTACCTGTGGATTCGTATAAGCTTAAACCGACTTTCAGGAATGTTTGCCCCTACACCTAAGCCTCGGAGTAGTCTTCTTATGCACGACAAAGCAATTTCTACCTGTTCTCATAGAAAGCATTTTTTTCGATCTTGGGCCAGCCAGCCACTATCAGGTAGACCTGATCAGGTACGGATGAAAAGGTCCGCGTGTCAGGTCTATTTGATGAACACACACACACACACACACAGACACACACACACACAGACACACACACACACACACACACACTATCCGGTAGACCTGACAGGTGGACCTGATCAGGTCTACCTGATAGTGAGTGGCAGTTCTTACTTTTTTGCTTCGTATTCAAACTGGTCTGGAAAGTTCCGGTTCAGATCCACCCCGTGAGCATTCTTCCGTCCTACATAGCCGTCCAGGGAGTCACACTTTCCTTCTTTGGCCGCCGCAAACCCATCTGGATTAATGCTTGGAACGATGTAGATATCGGTCGAGTTGAGGAGTTGCGTTATTCGATCGTCTTTGCCGTCTTTTAACACCAGGTATTGGATAAGGAACACCTGGAATACCATTTGGAATGTCGAGAATTTCAAGCGTTATCATTAGTGGGACTTGTTTCAATTCGATTTTACTGTACGTTTACTTTCAACCACATGCAAAGGAAAGTATTACCTACACATTTGCTGTGATATACCTACTATAATAATCATCATTCATCAATATCTAATCGATACTTTTTGCCTTATCAGTGGTCAAACGATTGCCTCCTAATCAGGAGGTTGCAATCAAAGTATGAAACAAATGGACGGATGCATGGGCGTCACGTCGAGTCTTCCTATTGTATATTTTGGGCGTTAGATCAGCCATTCACGAGACGTTATGCCCACCAGTCAGGCTCAGACTGTCTTACAGACCCAAGTCTGTGAGACCGCGGCATTATACAGGCTCCAACTAGACTGTCTGTCAGACCGCGCGGTCACCCGTCAGACTTAGACCGGACCGCCGGAGCATGTCAGACAGTCGCAGTCGGAGCGTGAGTGGCTGGCGCGGGTGTTAATTCAACACAATGTCATCATAACTCACCATGAGCGCATATCCCACCGTCTCGTCCCCATGCATATTGGCCACATACTTGAACATCGGCTTCATCAGCGTCCTTCCATCCGGATTGTCCACATCATGCGTTATCTCTACCGCCCACAGATTCCGCCCCTGTACACTCTTCCCTATGGTTTCCGCTCGGACCAGATGCGGATAAGATTTCACGGTTTTCAAAATGAAAGCGTCCAATTCGGTAGAGTTGTAGTAGCGCTGTAGATCGATCCCGGCGGAGTCTGCGTCTTCTAAACCGGTTAGATCGTCGAAATCAAAGTAGTAGTCGGCAGCGGTCGACAGTGTCACGTGACACAATAGAAGGGAGAGAGATGGGACGATTAGCGTCATGATTTCTATGAAGGGATTCTTCAATTGATCAATTGACTAGGAAAAATCTCTTGGAGATATTCTATTAAACAATTCAACTTTTTAAACTATTTTGATGTGGTTCTTGGAGACGATTCATGCAAACTTTTGGAAGAAGGTGAGAAGTTGTACAGTGCGATTTCTTGATTGATTTCAACAAGGTTTTTAAACACAAAATTTGGATCAATTTTTAAATCGATCCCGGCGGAGTCTGCGTCTTCTAAACCGGTTAGATCGTCGAAATCAAAGTAGTAGTCGGCAGCGGTCGACAGTGTCACGTGACACAGGAGAAGGGAGAGAGAGGGGACGATTAGCGTCATGATTTCTATGAAGAGATTCTTGAATTTTGACTAGGAAAAATCTCTTGGAGATATTCTATAAAACAATTCAACTTTTTAAACTATTTTGATGTGGTTCTTTGAGACGATTCATGCAAACTTTTGGAAGAAGGTGAGAAGTTGTACAGTGCGATTTCTTGATTGATTTCAACAAGGCTTTTAAACACAAAATTTGGATCAATTTTTAAATCATGACGTTTCGCAGCGATTTTTACACGGCGATCCTTTGGAGTTGGTTCGAACTGTTGAAAAAATTTCAACCCGATTTCGATCGGGCACGCAGGAACAAAGTCTATGAAATCGAACTATTTTCAGGACTATACGGATTACCACAAGGCGCGTCACTGGGTCCGATAATTATCGAGAGAACATGAGAACTCCGTTAGTCCTCGATTAGTAATGATTTGACTGGGATCTTTGTCAACACAGGCTGGTGATGCTGATTAGCTGCTAATTGTTCAGGTGACTGCTGTGACGTCATCATACACTGATTGGTGCTATCACTCCGAGTAGCGATGTCTATGTTAACACGCTTGGTGCTGAGGAATCATGTTTCCATTGAGGTGGATATCGGTCAAGGTCATGTTGATATTCGATTGGAGTGTTCATGAAGATACTGATCAACTTATCCCATCAACTATCAGAGTTCCGTTTTTAAAATGAAAAAAAAAGTCCAGTCTCTAAAAAATCCTACAAAAAAAGTGTTCTGTTAACAAAGTAACTAAATTCTGAGCAAATAGAATCAATGATGCCAACTATAGGATGTATTATATCAGAACAAAATTGTGAAGCATGGGTTTTGGAAGAAAAAAGTTGTTGCAAAAATCGAATTTGAATAACGAAAAACTGACTACTGGAAAATACACCTATGGTAAGCCAGGTCAGACCAAAAAGAATGCTATGCATTAGGATAAGGAGAGTAAAAATATTTTTTTTTATAATCACATGGCAGTTATTGTGTTGACACGTGCTGTAGTTTATCATAAACAAATTGTTTCCATTAAATCTTTATTGCATTTTATTATGGAATTGGACGTCCTAAAATAAATAAATTAATGTATTTCTTAAAACCGAGGTTTTGATCTTACGTAAGCCTATGCTATACGTACATATTGCATCGATTTCTTTATTTCATTTCATGTACTTGGACCTGACTAGTCCAAATGGTAGACTCCTGCGGACCTGACTAATCCAAATGGTAGACTCCTGCGGACCTGCCTAATCCAAATGGTAGATTCTGCGGACCTGACTAATCCCAATGGTAGACTCCTGCGGACCTGACTAATCCAAATGGTAGACTCTCATGTACTTAGTTACTTAGCTAATTTTCTTCCTCTGATTCCCATAATAAAGTGCAGTTGTTCTGACCCCCTATGGCTAAAATCAGAGTGGACTGGAGGTCTGGAGAGCGTAGAGAATCGAGCAGGTAGAGAAGCAGCGAATTGAGACCGCGGAAAACTGAAAGCAAAATCAGCAAAATATAAAAAAAACTCTATGCTCTTTGATCTCAGATCCTCTCTGTTTTTAGCCTAAGACGTGGGAAATTTTTGCTTCCCAGGAAAAAATAATTGAAAATAGGTATTAATCGTTTTTCTTAGGAATTACCACCTATTTCTTTAAGACGGAGGCATTGTGACCTCATGTTGAAAAGGTGAATAGGTGCTACAACTACGTTTCATTCTATTTAATGACGTCACTTATTAGATTTAAGTACCTAGATTGTAATAATAAAGAAGTCCAACTGGACAAATTATTGAAAAAAAAAATAATAATAATAATAATATCACACGTGATGTCGGACACTCTCAGATCAGACCGTCTGAGATACCTATAAATCTGAAGCTTTTTCTGCCACACACATTCTGACTGTCTGACAGACCTGGACCTCTCATACCGTGCACGGGCACTCACTGTCAGACCGTCTGAGCGAGTAAAATACCTCCGTGGTTACCGTTCGCTCCGTCTATCAAACAGTTTGAAAAAAAAAAGCCAATTTATATGGACGCCGTGAAAATATTAAACTATGCAATGTGCAAGACAAAAAAATAGTGGAGACCAATGTTTTGTATGAATCGTATCACTTGAATGTTATGTTATACCTACCTATGTAGGGTAAGTGTACCATTTATTCGCCCACTTGAAAAACGTACCATTTATTGGCCCACCTGCACACATTTATTTGTTTCTAATTTTTGTTTTATGACTACAATTTTGAAATCACTGGTTTCTAGCAGTCTTTAAGCCCTTTCTTTTGATGAAATTGGATCTTGAAAAAGTTCGTCCAGTTCAGACTTATGTGGCGTATGGTACGTTTTTTAGGTGGGCGAATAATGGTACACTTACCCTATGTGAGCTGTTATACCTACCTACTCGTAAATGAGATGGTTAGGTCACTAGAGTTGACATAAAATTCCAAATGTTGGGATCATTAAAATTTAATTACCCAAATGCAAATGAGTCCATTAAAGCCATTATCATCCCAATCCTCATCCTTCTAACCTTTTCTAGAATACCTAAGTACCTACTCATACTCAACTGCCCTTGTAACCTTGAAACCAGTACTGATGGATAACGGTATGTCCTACCAGTATCATCACCAAAGTGAAAAGAGATAATTATGTACATAAATATTATTTGTACCATGAAATTATCAAGTTCATATGAAGGATCCGACATTGTAGAATCTTCAATGGTAGTAAAATAAAAATAAATGTAAAATGCAGTTTCTTTGTGTTATTATGTCACAACTTGGGTGCTCACTGCAGCATTGTAGGATTTTCCCAATATCTCAATAATCCTAAAATCCAATGTTTACCTACCATGCTGGCACCGGTCGCTATGCGCATTTATATGTCATAGCTACTCATTTTCCTCACGAGGCTGAGTGGGCCCCGCAACAGCCAGTCACGGTATCAATCATTTGCATGATACAAATTTCTTGACCCCGCCGGGAATCGAACCCAGGTCTCCCGCGTGTAAGGCGAGCGCAGTGACCACTACGCCATGGGAGCTGACATCTTCAATGATAGTATTATTTTAAGGAGAGACATACTCTAATTTTATACCTGTACACACAAGATCGGGGGAATAGAACATCCAGTCCATGGCTACCCAAATATTTCAATCAGTGGATAAATTGGAAACAAATGGCTCCAAAGAATACTCGAACGATAGAGAGAATTTTGAAAGGAAATGTTTTACACAAAATAGAAGAAAGAATGTTTCAAAGGAGAATAATGAGAAGTGAAATTTTCCAAAGGGAAAAACAGAGATTTGAAAGAGAAAAGAAAGAATTTGAAGAAAATTTTACACAAGTGTGCACTGTGCAAAGAGAATTGGTAAAGAATTAGGTGGGCCACACATGGGTAGAATAGAATATGTAGGTACCCTGTTTATATTAACAGCATAGGACTTAAAAGTCCCTTTACTCTCGCAGTCTAAACAAGGTCTCGTATATTTAATTGGTCGGTTGATCGATTCGATATAGGTACCTATAAAACAGAAATACAATATACTATAGGTACAGAAGCAAACAAAAAATCTTGGACAATGAACATGAAAATTGAAGCTGAATTAAACAAGAAGAAAATATTAGAAAAGAGAAGATCTTGAGCTGACACAAATGTTGACACAAACTTCGTCTGTTCTGCTGAAGTTTTAGACGAGGAGGATTCAACTGTAAGTTTAGTGTGAATGTGATGGAATCGTGATAAAAAAGAAGAAATATACCAGAAGAAAGTCTTGATCTCGAGCTAATAAAACAAGAAGAAAATATTAGAAAGGAGAAGATCTTGAGCTGACACAAATGTTGACACAAACTTCGTCTGTTCTGCTGAAGTTTTAGACGAGGAGGATTCATCTGTAAGTTTAGTGTGAATGTGATGGAATCGTGATAAAAAAGAAGAAATATACCAGAAGAAAGTCTTGATCTCGAGCTAATAAACTGGAATAGAGTGCCACAGACGAGGTGAAAAAAATGCGAGGATAAGAGAATGTACCCTTCTCACATTACCCTCAGGTCTACAGTTCTACCTACATACCTGTCGTGTATATTAAAATCTTCATTAACCTTTGAGCAAACTCGAAGAATATACCTATACCTCGTGTGGAATCTCCTTTAGAGTAGCTGAAAGCAGAACAAACTCTTCTTTGCTCATACAATATCAGCAAAATATAAATAAAACTAACAAACAAACGTTGCGCTGGAGTAGCTGGAAACAGAAAAAACTCTTCTTTGCTCATACAATATCAGCAAAATATAAATAAAACTAACAAACAAACGTTGCGCTGGGAAAAGTTTAATTCCGCTAATGGACGTTGAATTTATTTCGTTTTATGGAAAAAATATTCAGTCAATTGTAAACATAGGAAATGTATAAACAATAAAGTCAGACATTCTGCCCTGACCCATCTCAGACAGTGGGATTTCAAACTGAATCCATTAGCATTGGAAATGGCCAACCCAGTTTGGTGGGAGGGTAGTCTTGTAAGCGCTGGGTCGCGGGTTCGATCCTAAACAGATGAGGTTCGTTCTCGGAACGGCTGGCTTTCTCCTATCCTGTCTTCCTTCTCTCTTCGATTTCGGCACGATAAGACCCTTCTTACATTGATGGTGGCGTAGTGGTCAAGACGCTCGCCTGGTGAACAAGAGGGCATGGGTTCGATCACAGCCGAGGTACAGTATTTTATCCTCATTTGTTTGAGAAATTGACAACATAATAATGGAGCTCTAATTGTTAGGTGGTAGAGAACGCCTCCGAAATTAAGGTCGCCTAGTGGTTACCTTCCACTCAAGAGTCTAAGAGAAAGAGAGACAGAGAGAGAGGAGAGAGAGAGAGAGAAAGAGAGAGAGAGAGAGTAGAGAGAGAGTAGAGAGAGAGAGAGAAAACGCAGACAAGGAACAGGGATAAACTTCCCTTTCTCAACTTTGGCCTTTTTTTGTATTTAATTCGTATTAAGTACCTAAGTAGATTTGGAAAAAAAGCTCTCCCTAAGTAAATAATCCCCAGTACGCATATTAGCATGATAGACTGAAAATTTTAAATCCATGTTTTTTTTACGAAGGGTATAGTTTAATTTGAAACAGGCTCACTCGAAAGAGAATGAATCCCCATCTCTTGGAGATTAAGAGATAATTAAAAGAGAACACAAAAAAGTTAACCCATGGAATACCTACGTACTTTAAAATTGGAAAAAATCAAGTGACAAAGAAAGAGGCCTTAAAACAGATACATAATAAAAGAATAATATATCCATCAAAAACTGGTTGGACATCGAAATAACTGCAGAATTATTTCATTCACTTCAACTCACTAGGGCCGGAAAAAATGTTGGCACACTCTAATAAATATTAATTTAAAAAAAAATGGAAGACGACTAGACGTAAATGGGTTAATGTGGAAGGGTTTTTGACCTGTATTAAAAAGCACGGAGTACCTATAGGTAGGTATTAACCTAATAAACGTATATGAGTAAGAATTACGAATATCTATTAACTCTAACAGATTAAGCATGGTATTGCTTAGCTCTTTTTGGTTAGTAGTAATCTAGTCAAAGGGTTTGAAAATATCATGCTTTTACTTTCCATATAGACAGAGGGGATTGTCGTTTCAATAATATAAAGCAGCTAGGTTTGAGGTTTTTATAGAGGGAACTGTAACTTCTAAAACCTTATCGTCATAAAATCGAAGAGGGGAGGACAGGATATGAGAAAAGCCAGACTTTCCCACAGCAAATCTTATCTGTTTAGGAAAATGTTAACTTGGGATGGAATCCGAACCCGCAAGCTAACGAAAGTCAGAATTTATAGACTTACTTTATCATGGACACTCGTTGCTATCTTCAAAGCCCAGAAGAGGTTAGTTATAGTAGTACTGCCGCGGTAGACAGTTCTACTACCTAACCTCTTTCAAGATAGCACCGAGTGTCCATGATAAATTAAGTCTAACTATTAATGTATTGACCGTTGCAATGAATTCTCAAGAATACGTAAGATTCAGAATTTATTATAGGTACGTAACTCCAGTCGTTCCAAGAACAAACCTCGTTTATTTAGGATAAAGTTTGGCCCGAACCCGTGACCAACCTCCGAACCCGTGACCAACCTCCGAGATGAGTCTGTTAGAACATGGAAGGCATCTGAAAATGAAAAATGACTTGGAACATCAATCCTGTAATTTAAAAACAGGAAACACGTCAATCCTAATTTATTGAAACAGGAAATAACGTCAAATAATAGCTGAAAGTATTCTGCAGCAGTGGGCACGAAACAGAATAGGTAGGAAGAGAGGAAGAAAGGGAAAGAAAAACAGGAAGGAAGGAAGTAGGCAAAAAGAAAGTGAGAAAGTTAAGGTACGAGTAGAAACACAATAACATCACGTTACGTCACGCGTGGTAGTGGCTGTCCTGAACGAGATTACACCTACAATATTATGGGAAAAGTTTGAATTACCTACATCTTTCTTCTTTCTGACTCCTCATGACTTCACGTGACGTGACGTGATGTGACGTGACGTGATGGTATAGTGTGTTTCTATCTTTATATGTAGAACCTAATTCACTTTTTAGCTAAATCCCCTTTTTTCTAACCTTCATTGAAAAAGCATTATAATTTTTTCCCCTTTCGCGTTCACACACTGTTAACCCTTTAACGGTCTCTGGGATAATAATTTCCCACCACGCTTTTCATTGTAAACGGATTTTTTTAATTTTTATCGCGCCTTCAATGTTTCTTGAGACTCTTGAGAGTTCATTGCGACGCGACTTCAGTTAACATTACTTTAACTTGTCAAATCTAAAGCCTGCCCTAACAACATCGATGGGAAATCGTGGGGTTAGCTTATCGTTGAGAGAATGTTTGACCCATGGGAAATGCCTACATGGTTGGGGAACTGTTGGCCACCGGTAAGACAGCGCGCCAACCCATACATTTTGCCAACCACCAGAATATAACGTCAGGCCAACAATTACCCAACCTAAAATGTTGTTAGTTGTTACGGTAGTGCCAGTCTAATTAGCTTGAAAGTTCGGAGGGTGGCGCACCTGACTTGTAAGCGCAAGGTCGCGGATTCAAAGAACTAAGAAATCACGGTGTCACAAAGGCGTTTTTCTTTCCAAGCATAAAATCCAATCGAACTGACTCGGTATCAGGCACATCCAGTGGTTCAGTGGTCACAGGTTCGTATCCCGGTGCGCTCGCCGTCACTACATACTTCCCTCTCGCCAAGAGACGCCAATATTCCCCCCGATTCGTGACCGTGACGGCTTTGTCGTTCCAGCGTACGGTAATTATCGCCGAGGGGAGTGGATTACCGTACGTGTCCGTGACAATTCCGTACACGCCGCGGTGGACGTTTTCAATCAGCTTGATAAGCGACTCTTTGTTGGCGGCCCAGTAGTGTTTGAGGTCGGACGCTTTGGGGTATTTGCAACAGGAGAGCTCCATGGTGATTTCGAAACAGTTCGAGTGAACGTAGTTGAAGTCCTGCATCCCTGCAAGTGCAAACATAGAGTGAAGTTAGATTTTGCTCAATATGTATTTCGGTACTAGCACGGCAATCATAGGTACCACGAGAGTATTGAAGTTTTGCCTCAACATTTAACGAGAGAGGGAGACGGCGATCTTGGGAGTAACCTAATGCCACTTGCGCTCAGGCAATCAAAACGTGTGTGAGGAAACCTTCAGACCTGGGTCTGTCAGCGTCTGAGAGACCGCAGTCTGAAGCTTTTTCCGACACGACAGACCTTTTGTCTGAAGAGAATCATAAGACGGAGAAGATGAATGAAAGGAGAATTCGGAAAAAAGAAAAATAAGACGAAGAAGGAGGTGGAAGTCAAGGAGAAAGAGGAGGAACAATATTAATTTGAGAGGTAAAACTGTGTGACGGTACTGATGGAAGAAGAAGAGGAGGAAGAGAAGGAGAAGATGAAAGAAATGAGGAGGCGAAAAAAAAAAACGAAGAAGGAGGTGGAAGAGAAGGAGGAAGAAGAGGAGCAGGAGGAGGAAGGGGAGAAAGAGGAGGAGAGAGGAGAATCATAAGAAGGAGGTGGAAGTCAAAGAGATGAAGGATAAGGAGGAGAAAGAGGAGGAACGATATTAATTTGAGAGGTAAAACTGTGTGACGGTGTTGATGGAAGAAGAAGAGGAGGAAGAGAAGGAGAAGATGAAAGAAATGAGGAGGCGAAAAAAAAAAACGAAGAAGGAGGTGGAAGAGAAGGAGGAAGAAGAGGAGCAGGAGGAGGAAGGGGAGAAAGAGGAGGAGAGAGGAGAATCATAAGAAAGAGGTGGAAGTCAAAGAGATGAAGGATAAGGAAGAGAAAGAGGAGGAACGATATTAATTTGAGAGGTAAAACTGTGGTGACGGTGTTGACAGGGAGAAGAAGAGAAAAAGGAGAAAGAAAAGAAGGAAGAAAATGAGGGAGAGGAGGAGAGCAAGGAGATGAAAATAAAAGATAGAAGGACGATTAAGGAGAAGAAACAGAAGGAGGAGGAATAAGAGGAGGATGACGGTGTTGACAGGGAGAAGAAGAGAAGGAGAGAAAAAGGAGAAAAAAAAGAAGGAAGAAAATAAGGGAGAGGAGGAGAGCAAGGAGATGAAAATAAAAGATAGAAGGAGGATTAAGGAGAAGAAACAGAAGGAGGAGGAATAAGAGGAGGAGGAGGAGTTGGAGGAGAAGGAGGAGGAAGAACAAAATTAATCTGGGAAGTAAACGGTGAGACGATATTGACAGGAAAAAAAGGAAGAGAAGGAAGACTAATAAGAATAATTATTAATATAATATGTCAATTATATGTCGTGAGGACAATTGAGTAGCTACTTTAATCAATTAGCGACCAGTGGCGGCATTACCAGAGTAAATTCATGATACGAGTAGATGAAACTTAGGCACTTAGTAATGCTGTCATACCCACAAAAGTTATGAAAAAGCTCTCTGCACTACTACAAAGATTCATGATTTGATTTTAATAATATGTGTCGCTGGAGGGATTCGAACCGCGACCCTCTCCTGGGACTATTCTCAGTAGTAGATACTAACCGGATCCTGATATTCCTGATGTACGAGTGGGTGGGTATCCTGGATCCAGGATAATTTACATAATATCCCCTCCCCCCATGATCCTCAATTCCCCTCCCCAAGAGGAGGAGAAGGAGGAGGAAGAACAAAATTAATCTGAGAAGTAAACGGTGAGACGATATCGACAGGAAAAAAAGGAAGAGAAGAAAGAAAAAGAAGGAAGACTAATAAGAGTAATAATTATTAATAAAATATGTCAATTATATGTCGTGAGGACAATTGAGTAGCTACTTTAATCAATGGAG
Source organism: Diaphorina citri (assembly GCF_000475195.1). NCBI lineage: Eukaryota > Metazoa > Arthropoda > Insecta > Hemiptera > Psyllidae > Diaphorina > Diaphorina citri. The sequence goes on from NW_007379060.1 coordinate 20,102, forward strand.
GAGTTGCATTTGGGAAAATATTATTAATAAAAGGTCGATTCCTACGTAAAAAGTTGTGAAAAATCCAAAAGGGTTAAAGCAGTGATGAAAGTTTCTACCATAACACTCACCTGAATAGAGATTTGGGATGGACAGAGGGAGGGAAAAAGAGGGATTTGTATAATTGGGAGGGGGACTTTTTTAAAAGAAAGGGAAAAACGTTTTTGGAGGGAGAAAAAAAATAGAAATCGTGAAGAAAAGACTTTAAAAGGTGACGAAGCGACGACAAGAGAGGGAGGAAGAGAATTGGGAGAGACGAAAAAAGAACGAGGAAGAGAATTGGAAGGAAAGAGAACTGGGAGGGAGTTGACGTCTCGTGAAGAAGGTGCGAAGAACATTGGAAAGGAGTGACACGATTATAAATGAGAAAAGAAAGGAACATGCCGGAGTGACAGATAGAATGGCAACAATTAATCTGAGGGGTAAACTGTGTGACGGTACTGATGGAAAAGGAGGAGGAGGAGGAGGAGGAGGAGGAGGAGGAGGAGCAGGAAGAAGAGAATCATAAGACGGAGAAGATGAATGAAAGGAGAATTCGGAAAAAAGAAAAATAAGACGAAGAAGGAGGTGGAAGTCAAGGAGAAAGAGGAGGAACAATATTAATTTGAGAGGTAAAACTGTGTGACGGTACTGATGGAAGAAGAAGAGGAGGAAGAGAAGGAGAAGATGAAAGAAATGAGGAGGCGAAAAAAAAAAACGAAGAAGGAGGTGGAAGAGAAGGAGGAAGAAGAGGAGCAGGAGGAGGAAGGGGAGAAAGAGGAGGAGAGAGGAGAATCATAAGAAGGAGGTGGAAGTCAAAGAGATGAAGGATAAGGAGGAGAAAGAGGAGGAACGATATTAATTTGAGAGGTAAAACTGTGTGACGGTGTTGACAGGGAGAAGAAGAGAAGGAGAGAAAAAGGAGAAAAAAAAGAAGGAAGAAAATAAGGGAGAGGAGGAGAGCAAGGAGATGAAAATAAAAGATAGAAGGAGGATTAAGGAGAAGAAACAGAAGGAGGAGGAATAAGAGGAGGAGGAGGAGTTGGAGGAGAAGGAGGAGGAAGAACAAAATTAATCTGGGAAGTAAACGGTGAGACGATATTGACAGGAAAAAAAGGAAGAGAAGGAAGACTAATAAGAATAATTATTAATATAATATGTCAATTATATGTCGTGAGGACAATTGAGTAGCTACTTTAATCAATTAGCGACCAGTGGCGGCATTACCAGAGTAAATTCATGATACGAGTAGATGAAACTTAGGCACTTAGTAATGCTGTCATACCCACAAAAGTTATGAAAAAGCTCTCTGCACTACTACAAAGATTCATGATTTGATTTTAATAATATGTGTCGCTGGAGGGATTCGAACCGCGACCCTCTCCTGGGACTATTCTCAGTAGTAGATACTAACCGGATCCTGATATTCCTGATGTACGAGTGGGTGGGTATCCTGGATCCAGGATAATTTACATAATATCCCCTCCCCCCATGATCCTCAATTCCCCTCCCCCCACATAATATCCTATACCCCACATCGGAAGAGCGGCTCAGCAGGAATGCCGCGTACGGTCGGCTTGATTTTTACAGATAGGAGGCGTTACGGTAGGACGTGCCTAGGAACTTGTGTATCTTTTGCTCCTTTCAAATGCAGACTGAAAAGCCGGTGTTTGTTTATTATGATTCCAAAGCATTCGGAATTATAGTCCGAAGATTTCCGAAGAAGACAAAAAAAACCAGATGTTTCTATCTCAACTAGGAAAAAAAAGAAAATAAATTAAAAGCGAGGGAACAATTTCATGTGTGACATGAAGCCTACCACAAATCGCTTTTCGGAGGTTTCATGTCTCACATGAATCCTACCGTATTTGAAAAAAATGTTTTGTTTACGTCTGACTGTAACAACAACGCTTGAGTTTCATGTGGGACATGAATCCTACCGTAAGAGCGATTCTGGTGAAATTGATTCTGTACGCAAAAGGCTAAGATCTAGTGAAAAAGCGGTGTAAAGTGAGTAAGGCTGGTGTTTTACGGTCGAGTGTACTGGCGGGCGGAAAACACTGCCTTTACATCTCAAGCCAATAAATTATACCGGTATTACCAATATACCAATTTATTATGACGGTTTCACCGACGTATTATACCAATTTTCCACCGGTTTGAACGGTGCTTTAGGTCTGTTGAACCTCCTCATTTATTTGGGAGGGAGGTGGTACCTATGAAACAACATAATATCAGAAGGAACATTTTAATTTGATTACATTGACCACTTCTCTATTTTTTTTTTTTTTTTTTTTTTTTAAGAGGTTTGACAGAGGGAACTGTAACTCTAGGGTCTTATCGTCCCGAAATCGGAGAGAGAAGGAAGACAGGATAGGAGAAAGCCAGCCGTTCCGAGAACGAACATTATCCCATCAGGATAAAATCCGCCCCGGGCGGGAATCGAACCCGCGGCCTAGCGCTTACAAGGCAGACGCACTACCAACTAAGCTAACTAGGCTGGCTTTTTTTTTTTTTTTGTTTTAATACAATGTTAAACATAAACTCTAATATTTATTTACAAGAGAACCTCAACTCTAGTAGGTACCTATAAATAATGAATTGGGTATAGGTTAATATAATTAGGTTAAGGCTGAAGAGTTGCTAATAATTATTATTGTAATGATCTTTTCAGAAAGTCAACACTAACTAAGAATCAACTCAAGTCTCTAACTCTGTAACGTAAACATTTATTGGAATGTAAACATTTATTGGATGTCAATATTGTTCGAATTCAAATTCCAAATTCCCACCTCTGATTTCTCTCTCTAGGAGATAGGAAGAAGGATTTCTCTCCCCTCTCTCATACTTTTTCCACCTCCCTCCCCTCTCTCCCCCTCCCGATAACTTCTCCTCCTCCCTATAAATCCTCCACCTCCCCTCCTATCTCCGTCATTCCTAAAGGATATCCTCATGAATAAACTAGGAAGCATGTTACACAGAGAAAACACCGTTCCTTGCTCTGCTCTGGTGCAAACTAACAGTTTTTATGGTACCAGTTACTGACACACTAGATTTTTTTACTTTCTATTACATCGATAGGGAGGGGAAGGAAAAAAGATCCTAACTTATAGGGAACTTAAACGGTAACAAATATCGAAAGCAGGCTGGCTCGAATGTGTTTAGTTTAGGTGTATTTTTCTTTCGAAATGTTCCCAATTTCCCCTTTTCTGAAGCTCGTTTTCCCTCTTTTGCTGTGATAGTGGTCCTGTACTAAACTATATATGAAATATGAAACCATATGGAAGATCTCAGTCGCACCATCGGAATCGGTTCCGTTTCCGAAAGGAAAATACAACTTTAGTAAAGTTGTATTAACTTTAGTAAATACAACTTTAGTAAAGTTGTATTAACTTTAGAAAAGTTGTATTAACTTTAGTAATGTTGTATTAACTTTAGTAATGTTGTATTAACTTTAGAAAAGTTGTATTAACTTTAGTAATGTTGTATTAACTTTAGTAAAGTTGTATTAACTTTAGTAAGGTTGTATTAACTTTAGTAATGTTGTATTAACTTTAGAAAAGTTGTATTAACTGTAGTAAAGTTGTATTAACTTTAGAAAAGTTGTATTAACTTTAGTAAAGTTGTATTAACTTTAGTAAAGTTGTATTTTCCCTTGGAATTTTACAATTCTGTAAAGTTTAGAACTAGGGAAGGGTCTACAGTGTACAGTCATCTTCTAGTCACGTCAATTATCTACATGTAGTGTGCGTAATGCGTATGCAGGTATTTAGGTTTCGCTACAAACATTCTTTGAGACAGAATCAATCATTTTGAATCCTTTTTCGACCAAAATTTCTTCAATTTCTACCTGTGGAGCCAGCCTAGTTAGCTTAGTTGGTAGTGCGTCTGCCTTGTAAGCGCTAGGCCGCGGGTTCGATTCCCGCCCGGGGCGGATTTTATCCTGATGGGATAATGTTCGTTCTCGGAACGGCTGGGTTTCTTCTATCCTGTGTTCCTTCTCTCTTCGATTTCGGGAGGGTAAGACCATAGCAGTTACAGTTCCCTCTGTCAAACCTCTTAAAAAAAAAAAAAAAAAAAATTCTACCTGTGGATTCGTATAAGCTTAAACCGACTTTCAGGAATGTTTGCCCCTACACCTAAGCCTCGGAGTAGTCTTCTTATGCACGACAAAGCAATTTCTACCTGTTCTCATAGAAAGCATTTTTTTCGATCTTGGGCCAGCCAGCCACTATCAGGTAGACCTGATCAGGTACGGATGAAAAGGTCCGCGTGTCAGGTCTATTTGATGAACACACACACACACACACACAGACACACACACACACACACACACACTATCCGGTAGACCTGACAGGTGGACCTGATCAGGTCTACCTGATAGTGAGTGGCAGTTCTTACTTTTTTGCTTCGTATTCAAACTGGTCTGGAAAGTTCCGGTTCAGATCCACCCCGTGAGCATTCTTCCGTCCTACATAGCCGTCCAGGGAGTCACACTTTCCTTCTTTGGCCGCCGCAAACCCATCTGGATTAATGCTTGGAACGATGTAGATATCGGTCGAGTTGAGGAGTTGCGTTATTCGATCGTCTTTGCCGTCTTTTAACACCAGGTATTGGATAAGGAACACCTGGAATACCATTTGGAATGTCGAGAATTTCAAGCGTTATCATTAGTGGGACTTGTTTCAATTCGATTTTACTGTACGTTTACTTTCAACCACATGCAAAGGAAAGTATTACCTACACATTTGCTGTGATATACCTACTATAATAATCATCATTCATCAATATCTAATCGATACTTTTTGCCTTATCAGTGGTCAAACGTTTGCCTCCTAATCAGGAGGTTGCAATCAAAGTATGAAACAAATGGACGGATGCATGGGCGTCATTAATAATAATAATAGTGCTTATTTATACTGCTCGCATAGTACTGAAAAGTCCCTTTACTCCAGCAGTAGGCTACTCTGGCTACTACTATTATTGCGGTCAAATTCTCAAAATATATTGAGGATAAAATTCCATACCTCGGCTGGGATTGAACCCACGCCCTCCTGTTTACCAGGCGAGCGCCTACCTCCTAATCAGGAGGTTGCAATCAAAGTATGAAACAAATGGACGGATGCATGGGGCGTCATTAACACAAGACGGTCACGTCGAGTCTTCCTATTGTATATTTTGGGCGTTAGACCAGCCATTTACGAGACCACTCAGACTCAGCCCGTCTTACAGACCCAAGTCTGTGAGACCGCGGCATTATACAGGCTCCGACTAGACTGTCTGTCAGACCGCGCGGTCACCGGTCAGACTTACGCCGGACCGCCGGAGCATGTCAGACATAATACAAGACCGTCACGTCGAGTCTTCCTATTGTATATTTTGGGCGTTAGACCAGCCATTTACGAGACCACTCAGGCCACCACTCAGACTCAGCCCGTCTTACAGACCCAAGTCTGTGAGACCACGGCATTATACAGGCTCCGACTAGACTGTCTGTCAGACCGCGCGGTCACCGGTCAGACTTACGCCGGACCGCCGGAGCATGTCAGACAGTCGCAGTCGGAGCGTGAGTGGCTGGCGCGGGTGTTAATTAAACACAATGTCATCATAACTCACCATGAGCGCATATCCCACCGTCTCGTCCCCATGCATATTGGCCACATACTTGAACATCGGCTTCATCAGCGTCCTTCCATCCGGACTGTCCACATCATGCGTTATCTCTACCGCCCACAGATTCCGCCCCTGTACACTCTTCCCTATGGTCTCCGCCCGGACCAGGTGCGGATAAGATTTCACCGTTTTCAAAATGAAAGCGTCCAATTCGGTAGAGTTGTAGTAGCGCTGTAGATCGATCCCGGCGGAGTCTGCGTCTTCTAAACCGGTTAGATCGTCGAAATCAAAGTAGTAGTCGGCAGCGGTCGACAGTGTCACGTGACACAATAGAAGGGAGAGAGATGGGACGATTAGCGTCATGATTTCTATGAAGGGATTCTTCAATTGATCAATTGACTAGGAAAAATCTCTTGGAGATATTCTATTAAACAATTCAACTTTTTAAACTATTTTGATGTGGTTCTTGGAGACGATTCATGCAAACTTTTGGAAGAAGGTGAGAAGTTGTACAGTGCGATTTCTTGATTGATTTCAACAAGGTTTTTAAACACAAAATTTGGATCAATTTTTAAATCGTGACGTTTCGCAGCGATTTTTACACGGCGATCCTTTGGAGTTGGTTCGAACTGTTGAAAAAATTTCAACCCGATTTCGATCGGGCACGCAGGAACAAAGTCTATGAAATCGAACTATTTTCAGGACTATACGGATTACCACAAGGCGCGTCACTGGGTCCGATAATTATTATCGAGAAAACATGAGAACTCCGTTAGTCCTCGATTAGTAATGATTTGACTGGGATCTTTGTCAACACAGGCTGGTGATGCTGATTAGCTGCTAATTGTTCAGGTGACTGCTGTGACGTCATCATACACTGATTGGTGCTATCACTCCGAGTAGCGATGTCCATGTTAACACGCTTGGTGCTGAGGAGTCATGTTTCCATTGAGGTGGATATCGGTCAAGGTCATGTTGATATTCGATTGGAGTGTTCATGAAGATACTGATCAACTTATCCCATCAACTATCAGAGTTCCGTTTTTAAAATGAAAAAAAAAGTCCAGTCTCTAAAAAATCCTACAAAAAAAAGTGTTCTGTTAACAAAGTAACTAAATTCTGAGCAAATAGAACCAATGATGCCAACTATGGGATGTATTATATCAGAACAAAATTGTGAAGCATGGGTTTTGGAAGAAAAAAGTTGTTGCAAAAATCGAATTTGAATAACGAAAAACTGACTACTGGAAAATACACCTATGGTAAGCCAGGTCAGACCAAAAAGAATGCTATGCATTAGGATAAGGAGAGTAAAAATATTTTTTTTTATAATCACATGGCAGTTATTGTGTTGACACGTGCTGTAGTTTATCATAAACAAATTGTTTCCATTAAATCTTTATTGCATTTTATTAAAAAATATTTTTTTTTTTTTTTTATAATCACATGGCAGTTTTTGTGTTGACACGTGCTGTAGCTTATCATAAACAAATTGTTTCCATTAAATCTTTATTGCATTTTATTATGGAATTGGACGTCCTAAAATAAATAAATTAATGTATTTCTTAAAACCGAGGTTTTGATCTTACGTAAGCCTATGCTATACGTACATATTGCATCGATTTCTTTATTTCATTTCATGTACTTAGTTACTTAGCTAATTTTCTTCCTCTGATTCCCATAATAAAGTGCAGTTGTTCTGACCCCCTATGGCTAAAATCAGAGAGGACTGGAGTACTGGAGAGCGTAGAGAATCGAGCAGGTAGAGAAGCAGCGAATTGAGACCGCAGAGAACTGACTGAAAGCAAAATCAGCAAAATAAAAAAAAAAAAACTCTATGCTCTTTGCTCTCCGATCCTCTCTGTTTTTAGCCTAAGACGTGGGAAATTTTCGCTTCCAAGGAAAAATAATTGAAAATAGGTATTAATCGTTTTTCTTAGGAATTACCACCTATTTCTTCAAGACGGAGGCATTGTGACCTCATGTTTGAAGAGGTGAATAGGTGCTACAACTACGTCTCATTCTATTTAATAACGTCACTTATTTAATATCACACGTGATGCCGGACACTCTCAGATCAGACCGTCTGAGATACCTTGGTCTGAAGCTTTTTCTGCCACACCACGTTCTGACTGTCTGACAGACCTGGACCTATCATACCGTGCACGGGCACTCACTGTCAGACCGTCTGAGCGAGAGTGCATGGCCAGCATCAGACCTGGGTTCGTTTTTTTTTTTTTTTTTTTTTTTTTTTTTTTTTTTTTTTTTTTGGGGTATGCGATTGATTTTTTTATTCTTCACGCCTTTCGTTTTTTTTTTTTTTTTTTTTTTTTTCTTAGGGATCTAGGATCTGGTTTAATCATTTCAGAGTTATCGTGTAAATTTTCATGGTTGTTTGACTGAGGTGGTAGTTTCATTACCTTTGTCAAATGTTTATTACGTGAAATCACAGTCTGATTTTTTTTTTCTACATAAATAAAGTGAGTAGGGCAGGTAGGTCTTTTATGTATTTTGAATTAATTTTTACTTTTTACTTTTGTTTTTGTTACTGTCTTGTTCTTTTTCTTGTGTTCTTGTTGATGTAATTTTGTATTGCTGGGTTGTGTGACCCGTCAAATAAATAAATTAAATTAAATACCTCAATTTGGACTCGAACCGCGTCTTAACCACAATACTACCGAGTACCGAGGCAAGTGACAAGGTCTGGTAAAGTACAAATCAACCAGCTGCCTATCACCTTTTTTACAAAAAAAAAAAAAAAAAAAACAAAAAAAAAAAAAAAAAACTTTTTTTTGGAAAAAAAAAACCCCAAATAAATAATAACTTTTTTTTAGGAAACACAAACCCGATGTATGTAGAACAAGTAACAAGTAGGTATACCGTTCTAATTGATACTGACTAGTAAAACAGTTCTAATTTGTGGACCTTGAAACATACCTACATGGATAACGGTATGTCCTACCAGTATCATCACCAAAGTGAAAAGAGATAATTATGTACATAAATTATTTGTACCATGAAATTATCAAGTTCATATGAAGGATCCGACATTGTAGAATCTTCAATGATAGTAAAATAAAAATAAATGTACCTAAATGCAGTTTCTTTGTGTTATTATGTCACAACTTGGGTGCTCACTGCAGCATTGTAGGATTTTCCCAATATCTCAATAATCCTAAAATCCAATGTTTACCTACGGTGCTGGCACCGGTCGCTATGCGCATTTATATGTCATAGCTACTCATTTTCCTCACGAGGCTGAGTAGGCCCCGCAACAGCCAGTCACGGAATTAATCATTTCTTGACCCCGCCAAGAATCGAACCCGGGTCTCCCGCGTGCAAGGCGAGCGCAGTGACCACCACGCCATGGGAGCTGACATCTTCAATGATAGTATTATTTTAAGGAGTGTCCACAAATAGTCGACCGACGAGTTGATGAGGTGAATCTATGTTGTCAAGTCATCGAGCGACGTCGACTATGTGGACACGGCTTTAGTTTTACGTCTCTGCCAGTCTAATTAGCTTGTAGGGAAGCGCTCGATTTCTGCCCGGGGCATAATAGATCAGTTGCGCTTACTTGGGTGATGTTTCAAAGTCATAGAGCAGGAAAAATGAGGACCAACGGAATTTTTATTTTTCTTCTACGACTTCTAGACCCGAGATAAATCGATTTAAAAAATACCGCTAAATCGTGACCTTTGACGTCACGGCATACGCTCCCGCAGGCGATGACGTCACATCAAATGTCTCGAGCAAAGCTCGGGCAACGCATTAATGTGTTTGTGCGCATACGTTTCTGCGCAGTTCTTTATGCTCCTCCGCTAGCGCGCTTGCATAGTGGCGCTACCTAACGGACGAAAAAAACAACTGCGTAAAGTCTGACGTCACACATATTTGAACTTTTTCATTAGAAGGGAAAATATAAATTAAATTTTCGACTTTTTACAGTTTTTTTTCCGGAGTTTTGACCTCAGATTTGAATTTTTCGCAACTTTTTACATAGGAATCGACCATTTATTTATAATTTTTACCCATTTGCAACTGTTCCATTCAAACAGATAAGGCTCGTTCTCGGAGCGGCTGGATTTTTCCTATAGCTACGGGCTCACTGGAAAACTCATAGTCCGTCACTTCAGCAAGTCATTAAACCCGGCCTCTGTGCTGAGAGTATGCTTATAGACGTAATTATTATATAAACGTCACGCCTGAATTTAATGGGGCGGTCTATAATCCTCTAATTAGCCAAACACAGGCCCGGTCACAAAACAGGGCAGCGGGGATAACTCTAACATTGGGACACACCTCTTATATTTCTTTTTACCTACCTACATACAGGGTTGTATTTAGGGGTAGGGCTAGGTCCCCCCCCCTTCGATCTTTAATTTCCCTCCTTTACTACTACAGGGTGGACTCCAAAAATTTGGAATATCCACCCCCCCCCCACCCCCCTCTCAATAAAATACCTCCGTGGTTACCGTTCGTTCCGTCTATCAAACAGCTTGAAAAAAAAGCCAATTTATATGGACGCCGTGAAAATATGAAACTATGCAATGTGCAAGACAAAAAAAAAAATAGTGGAGATACCTACCACAGTTTTGTATGTGAATCGTATCACTTGAATGTTATGTTATACCTACCTATATATTATGTGAGCTGTTATACCTACTCGTAAATGAGATGGTTAGGTCACTAGAGTTGACATAAATTTCCAAATGTTGGGATCATTAAAATTTAATTACCTAAATGCAAATGAGTCCACTAAAGCCATTATCATCCCAATCCTCATCCTTCTAACCTTTTCTAGAATACCTAAGTACCTACTCAACTGCCCTTGTACGTAATTGTACACTTTGTCCACTTCCGATAGTAACTCATTGGCCGAGTGGTCAAGAGCACTGACTCTAAACCCGGAGGGTGCTGGGTTCAAATCCCGGCCAAGGCGAAAATTTTCCAAACCAAACTTTTCCGTTCTTGGATAGGCATGGATGTAGAAGAAGAAAGAAATTGTACCTAATTACTCCTTCAGATAAAAAAATAAAGTTTTCTTGATAGAACAAACTGTCACAACGGAGGTCTCTATAGTCCAGAATTGGAAAAGAGGAGGAAGACAGGATAGAAAAATCTGGTGTGAACATCACACGACTTTCCTTATCCTACTGAATGATGCTTATTTGGATGTTCTCCTAACCTAACTTTTACAAAACCACCAAAAAAACGGTCCAAAACCGTCAAAAAGCGGTCAAAATACCGCCGACCATAGCACCTATCTCAACTGAACGTTTTGTGCTATATTCTTGTCACATTTGTGAACTACATACCAAATTTCAAGTCTCTAGCTCTAGCTCATACCATTCCCGAGATATTGTTAAATTACACCGAAAACCGCCAAAAAGCGGCCGAAACGCCACCAACCGTTGCACCGATCTTAACCAAAAGTTTTGTGTCACATCCTTGTCACATTTTACAGCTGCATACCAAATTTCAAGTCTCTAGCTCTTACCGTTCTCGAGATATTTTGTTTGTGTCGCATTCTTGTCACATTTGAAAGATACATACCAAATTTCAAGTCTCTAGCTCTTACCGTTCTCGAGATATTTTGTTTACAGACAGCACACACGGACCAATGGCTGAATTTGGATTTTGGCTCTAGGGACCTCAAAACGTGTTTTGGCACTAAAATTTGACCATCGAAAATTTGACCCGATTACATTACTTTCCTTCCTATAGGATAAGGAAAGTAAAAAGACGAGAAACTCCCGTCGATTACATTACTTTCCTTCCTGTAGGATAAGGAAAGTAAGAAAACAGCCTTTCCAAATCACCCCATAAAAAATAAATAACAACTAGGTATTCATTCCTCAATCGACGTGTTTTCATTTATCCTCTCGCCATGGGTCATATAACCCCGTGACATTGTTTAGGATAAAATTCATCCCAGGATTGAATCGAACCCGCAACCTAGGGCTGGTGATGCTGATTAGCTGCTAATTGTTCAGGTGACTGCTGTGACGTCATCATACACTGATTGGTGCTATCACTCCGAGTAGCGATGTCCATGTTAACACGCTTGGTGCTGAGGAGTCATGTTTCCATTGAGGTGGATATCGGTCAAGGTCATGTTGATATTCGATGGGAGTGTTCATGAAGATACTGATCAACTTATCACATCACCTATCAGAGTTCCGTTTTTAAAATGAAAAAAAAAGTCCAGTCTCTAAAAAATCCTACAAAAAAAAGTGTTCTGTTAACAAAGTAACTAAATTCTGAGCAAATAGAACCAATGATGCCAACTATGGGATGTATTATATCAGAACAAAATTGTGAAGCATGGGTTTTGGAAGAAAAAAGTTGTTGCAAAAATCGAATTTGAATAACGAAAAACTTAGACAATACCTAATTCCTGGATTTTTTCTTGTGTCTGTTTCAGTACATTGGCACTCTAGACGTTCCAAGACCGACCAGTCGAATAGAAATAGTAGCGGCCATGAGGCGAATACGAGTAAGTTCATAATAGGTAATAAACAAAACAAATAAATAAACAAACAAACACACACACACACCAACAAACAAATTAATGGATTTCAAACTAACTATATTCAGGAACTAATAAAGAGTAGAATTTTGTTGATAGATATTATCTTGATTCTTTATGAGTTCAACAAAGAATGACAGTGAAATTGTAGGTACTTCTGCATAGATATTAAAATTCTCAAAGTGTCGGAAAAATTGATTTTTTTTTTTTTTTTTTGAAGTTTTATTATGTATTTGCTTACAATTTCTATTTAAATCTACAGTTATCATCCATATTTTGTGCATAATATTTTTTTTTTTTCCTGTTTTCTTTTCCAGTATGAATTTAAAGCGAAAGGCATCAAAAAGAAAAAGGTCACCCTAGAAGTGTCAGTGGAGGGGGTCAAAGTTACCTTGAGGAAAAAGAAAAAGGTAAGTTTTGTGCATGACGCAATTTGATTGGCTGAAACCGATGAAATCAACCAATCCGATTGCGTTATTTCAAGAGTTGATTTTTAGACTGACTTTGAACTCTGATTAAGGTCCTGACCACATGACTGTTTGTTTCACGACAAACGCCAAATAGTGCCGAACAATTCGCCAATTTTCATGAAATTTTACGAAAGAAAATTTCCCACCACATTTTGTACCTTGACCTGTAGACTCCTGTGGACCTGACTAATCCAAATGGTAGACTCCTGTGGACCTGACTAATCCAAATGGTAGACTCCTGCGGACCTGACTAATCCAAATGGTAGACTCCTGCGGACCTGCCTAATCCAAATGGTAGACTCCTGCGGACCTGACTAGTCCAAATGGTAGACTCCTGCGGACCTGACTAATCCAAATGGTAGACTCCTGCGGACCTGCCTAATCCAAATGGTAGGCTCCTGCGGACCTGACTAATCCAAATGGTAGATCCTGCGGACCTGACTAATCCAAATGGTAGACTCCTGCGGACCTGACTAATCCAAATGGTAGACTCCTGCGGACCTGACTAATTCAAATGGTAGATTCTGCGGACCTAACTAGTCCAAATGGTAGACTTCTGCGGACCTGACTAATCCCAATGGTAGACTCCTGCGGACCTGACTAGTCCAAATGGTAGACTCCTGCGGACCTGACAAATCCAAATGGTAGACTCCTGCGGACCTGACTAGTCCAAATGGTAGACTCCTGCGGACCTGACTAGTCCAAATGGTATATAGACTCCTGCGGACCTGACTAATCCAAATGGTAGATTCTGCGAACCTAACTATTGATGTTAAAGGTTTTTAGTCCGTCCTTCCTTTATTATTATATTTGGTTGAAATCCTAATAAAAATATACAAAGTGCACTATTACCTATAGGTTTAGAACTTTAGAAAGCTTTCTAAATAGAGGGTTTCCCTCTAACTTCAAAGTCACAGAGAAAAGGGAAAAAAATATTGTGGATAAGTAGGTAGGTAATCAAATATGAATAAGGTACCGTCATATTCCTCAAAGTAGGTAGGTAAGGTACTAGGTACATAGTTATAGTACCTTTTAGAAAAAGTTATATGTATAGTGTATACCTAATTCAATTGGAATCAAATTTACATGGGTAAGTATCTATAATAAGTATCTACTTACATAGGTATAAGAATATCGAGATGGCAACTTTAAAATGATTTAGTAGTAGGTAGGTAATAAAGGTATAGTAGGTGAATAAAGTAGGTAATAGAGGTAATAAAATGAAATCGTTCGCGTATTTTTAGAATTAAAAAAGTTTTAGATACCTAGCTAGGTAAATCCATAAAAAACTCAGTTAAGCTTATTTGTTTGTGACCTGGGTTTGGGTGTAGGTTACAATATCATGTTATTCGATCTTTGATATAGGTATACTATGGAACAATGGAACGGCCATACTAAGACACAAAAAAGTTGTACCTATTTATAGGACGACTTTGATAACCGATGGGACATAGATAGCTAGGTAAATCCATATAGGTATATAAAAAAACTCAGTTAAGCTTATTAGTTTGTGACCTGGGTTTGGGTGTAGGTTACAATATCATGTTATTCGATCTTTGATACAGGTATACTATGGAACAATGGAACGGCCATACTAAGACACAAAAAAGTTGTACCTATTTATAGGACGACTTTGATAACCGATGGGACAAAGATTTGAAAGGAGTAGTTGGCAAGAACTGGCAAAAATCCGCTCAAGACCGCGAATTCTGGAAGCATAATCTACTATCATTTATTTTTTTTCTTTTCATGTACCTATTTTTGTTTTTCTACTTTTTACTTTCTATCTTCTTATTTATTAAGGTGTGTCCACACATAGTCCACCGGCCGTCGATCGATGTCTACCGAACCGTCCACACTGCCTCGACAACATAGATTCACTTCGTCGGTCAAAACTTTCTACCACCAGTCTGGACACGAAAATATAATATACTTCGTCGGTCGACTGTTTGGACACTCCTTTTTAGACTACGTAGATAAGTGTTACGACTAGTGACTTTAGTTATTTTGAACACTTTCCCCCCACCCCCATTTTAATCACCCGAATTACCTAATTAGTTTTTTTCAGGTCTTTTTTCTAACTTTTCCGATTTTTCTGGTTTTGATTTTCAGAAAAAAGACTGGCTCGATGAAACAAACATGGTCATCATGCAACATCCTATTTACAGGTAAGTCCTCTCTCTCTCTCTTTTTCAAGAGGTTTGATAGAGGAAACTGTATAGTAACTGATGTAACTGTATAGTAACTGATGTAACTGTATAGTAACTGATGTAACTGTATGGTAACTGATGTAACTGTATAGTAACTGTATAGTAACTGATGTAACTGTATAGTAACTGATGTAACTGTATAGTAACTGATGTAACCACCAACCTTCAGATCCGAAGTCCACCGCGCTAACCACTACACTACTGAGGTTGGTTTGGTTCAGGGATAAACACGTGTTGAGTTTATAGACCTAATAGCGGCGTTAAATTAAAGTTTAAAGCGTTAAAGGTCACCTTATAAACCACATTTCCACTCGTTCCTCTGTAACAGAGACGCCTTCTAATGAAGATTGTAGAAAGCAATAGGGAGGATGTCGAAAATATTTAATTGAATTTTTTACGTCGCCAGCTGAAGCGACAGCCAGGGCTCTTTATTTCATACTGGGTGGTGCCAGTGTCACTAGAATTCCTACATCAATGGCTAAACAACCTAGAAATTAGCCTTATCCGCCTAGAAACCAGGATAATCAGAACCAGAATGAAGCATTGCAATTTGTAAATTATTGAAATTTGAAATAAATTGCAAATATGCAAATTCCAAATCCAAAGCATCTCAAATCCAAAGATCTATTGCACATTGCATATTCGCAAAGATACCAGGCGTTCACACGTAGAATTTCACCCCCTTTACTTTATGAAAAGTAGGACGAGGGGCAGGTCCTCTATCAAACAAAACTTTTATTAGGTAGGACTGATGCGATGATACTTGACTAGCTCTCCCTCTCTCTCTCTCTCTCTCTCCCCCCCCCCCCCCCCCCCCCTTATTCCCCCTCCTAAAAAAAAAAAAAAAAACTCTACAGCTAGATAGGTAAAGATACCCTCTCTCTCTCTCTCTCTTTCTCTCTAAAGAAATTCAAGACAAAAAGTCACCCACCAAGATATTTATCCGACCAAGCCTTCCTATTTCTTTGAGCAAAAAAAAAAGTCTTCTTTAAGGACTCTCCCTGTAGTTTTTTCCTTGTAAGCAAAAGATAGGAAAGTTCATTAGAAATTCAGGTTGCATTTTGCTGGGTGTTTTTTATGCCATGATAATAACACTGGCGTTAGAGTTAGGGGGGGAGAGGAGAGGGAAGGGGGGGAAGAGAAGGGGTAATGGAGGGGAGGGAAAGGGATTATAGGAGGGGAGGGGAAGAAAGGAGGAGAAGGAGGGATGACAGAATATTGTTAGGTTGGCGACAGTGTGGTGTAATTAAATGTTTTTCTTTAGATAGAGGAGAGGGAAAGGGATTATAGGAGGGGAGGGAAAGGAATAATAGGAGGGAGGGGAAGAAAGGAGGAGAAGGAGGGATGACAGAATATTGTTAGGTTGGCGACAGTGTGGTGTAATTAAATGTTTTTCTTTCTTTCTTCCTCTCCTTCTCCTCCTCCCCCTTCTTCTTCTTCCTCGCCTCTTCTTCTCCTTCTTCTCCTTCTTCTTCTCCTTCTCCTCCTTCTTCTTTCTCTTCTCCTTCTACTTCTTCTCCCTCTTCTTCTTCTCCTCCTTCTCCCTCTATTTCTTCTCCTTCTTCTTCTCCTCCTCCTTTTTTTCATCTTTTTCCACTCAGTAACTCGATATCTTAATTTTTAATGACTGGGTAGGGGTATCTACTACATACATATGTAGATACCTATTGTAAGAATTTACGAATTTTACACACTCCACTCTGAAGTTAAAAAACTTGGAAACTTTTTTCTGCTGAAACTTCAGAACCCCCCCTCTCTCCGAGTACATAAATATGTCATTCACTCCTTCTCCTTCTTTTTCTTCTTCTTCTTCTCCTTCTTCTTCTCCTTCTTCTTCTCCTTCTTTCTCTTCTCCTTCTACTTCTTCTCCCTCTTCTTCTTCTCCTCCTTCTTCCTCTATTTCTTCTCCTTCTTCTCCTCCTCCTCCTCCTTTTTTTCATCTTTTTCCACTCAGTAACTCGAGATCTTAATTTTTAATGACTGGGTACCTACTACATACTCGTACATAGGTAGGTACCTACTGTAAGAATTTACGAATTTTACACACGCCACTCTGAAGTTAAAAAACTTGGAAACTTTTTTCTGCTGAAACTTCAGAACCCCCCCTCTCTCCGAGTACATAAATATATCATTCACATTTTTAGGTGGGGGAATAAATGGTACACTTACCCTACTTCCAAGTCAAATAGGGAATACATAACTTCCTACTTAGAATCGACAGACAGACATTGGTAACAAATACAGGTATGTACCTACATATTTCCTATTTTTGATACAAAAGTTTACAAGTTTCCAATATTAACTTTTACAAGTTTGACATCAAACAGATATCTACCTTTGAAAATAAAAAATTAAATCAAATTCTTTAACCCTCATATTCCCAAGATAGTTTTCCAATACCATTCGATAACGTAAGTGCTAGGCCGCGGGTTGGATTACCGCCGGGGTGGATTTTGTCCTGAACGGATAATGTTCGTTATCGGAACGGCTGGCTTTCTCCTATCCTGTCTTCCAACCATATTCGATTTCTGGACGATAAAACCTTAACAGTTGGAATTCCCTATATCGATCTATGAAACCTCTTGGAAAAAAAAGTTGACTTAGGTTGAATGATTGAATTTTCACTCCAGGCTGCCTGCTGCCTGTGATCTTTTTTCCGCCACACACGTTCAAGCTTCTTGCTTGACAAACCACCTGTCAAACATGCTTATAAATGTGTGTGGCGGGCATAAGTGGCATAATGCATGACATAAGTAATATACACAAAACGTGGGTACTTTTGGACCCCCTTGGCAATACTAGGGTTAACATTAACTTCCAACCTATCATACAAGATACATAACTATCACACTTGTATTGACTTGGGCTTCTTCCTCAATACATTTCAAGTCATCAATATTTCAATACTTGTTGTTAGACTTCAATAGCTACCTACTTGATGTGTTGACAATTTTCTTTCGCTTTCTCCTTTGTGGAATTTCATTTTCTTGGAAAATTTCGTTCCGAGATCAATCGTTACCTTGGTTTGTTTATAAGGATTCCCCAGAGGGAGCAGAAAATGCTGCGTCAATGATTGTAGGTACCTTTCATATACTGTGTGGTAAAGTAGTGGTGTGGTCTTCATGGAGGCTATTAGGGGAGCATCGCTTTCCTTCCTTTCTACAGTTTTTTTCTCATCTCCCCTTCTTACCACTTACCTACCGAGTTTAAGAGTTCGATTCCACCCGTGGTGGATTTTATCCTAAAAAGATAGGTAGTTCGTTCGGAACAGATGGCTTTCCTGTCTTCCTTCTCCCTTCGCTTCTGGACGATAAGACCTTAGCGGTTACAGTTCCCTCTATTAAACCTCTTTAACAAAATCATCCTTAAAGGGAATTCAGCTAAAAATCTCTTCTCCGGAATCTATTAACCCATGAGAGCCGAGACCTACATTAAAGTCACACCAAAATTGACCAAACCCTTCTCTCTTTTTCGCTAATATCTCTGTTAGAAAACAAAATTTCTTACTATTTTCAATGTACCTAGTAAGAAATTTCAATATAGTAAGTTACTCAGTACCATTCCGGCGTTAAAAGCGGTTATTTCAGTAAGATCCAACGAAAAAGAAAAGTTCCGCTCTTATGGGTTTTAACTTTTCAAATGAGAAAATTCCTCTTTGCCAGCGCTAGGCCGCGGGTTCAATTCCCGCTCGCCGCCCGGGGCGGATTTTATCCTGATGGGATAATGTTCGTTCTCGGAACGGCTGGCTTTCTCCTATCCTGTCTTCCTTCTCTCTTAAACATGGAATTCTCTTTTGTTCGTATAGAAATAAAAAAAAAATAAAAATAAAAATAAAAAAATCTACAGCATTCTTTATGCATAGCTAGTATTTTATTCTGAACTCTGGAACTGCCTGAAAAATAAGAGACGACCTGAAATAAAGGAACATTTAGTGGATTTTCTTCTGAGCCTCCACTAAACATATCCAATATCAAACGAGACAAAAAACTTCAAACAAGAACAACCTCTTGATATTGTAGGTACATTCACTTATAAAAAGGCATTTTATCTTTTTATCTTCAATTTTTGCTCTTTTTCCTTTTCCTCCTCTTCTTCTTTCTTTTTTTTCCCTCTTTCAACTTCTCTTTGTTTTTAACTCTCTCTCTCCCTTTCTTTCTCTCCCTCTCTCTCTCCCTTCTCTCTTTACATTTTTTCCTCCTCCTCTATTTCCTCCTTAATCTCCTTCTCCTCTTATTCCTTGTCCTCTCTCCCTTCTCCTTCTTGTTCCTTTTAATCTTTCCCATCTTTATCTCTTTGTTCTCCTCTTCCTGCACTATTCCTATTCTTCTCCTTCTCCTACTTCTTCTTCTTCTCCTTCTCCTCCTTCTTCTTCTTCTCCTTCTCCTCTTTCTTCTTCTTCTTCTCCTCCTCCTTCTTCTTTTTCTCCTTCTTCTTCTCCTCCTCCTTCTTCTTCTCTTTCTCCTCCTCCTTCTCCATCTCTCTTTCATTCGCTTACTTTTTGTTCTCTTCATTCTCCTCTTCACTTTTGCTGTTGAAGTGTTCGTTCGCCGTGAATAGATTTGCATCTACATTTCCTCGCTCTTTCGTTTTATGCAGGGAAGTGTATAACAGAAGAACCTACCTGTCTTTCTCTAGGCGTAGTGTTGAACCTTTTTATTGAAAAAGGACCTAAAAGCTTGTTCACACTGCACGAATTTTTCTTCGTCACAAATTTTTCTTCGTCTGAAGACTCCGAAGGTATACTGCTAACACGCTAGTCATTTTTATACGCCTACGCCTGACGGAAAAAAAATCGTGACGAAGAAAATTTCGTTTCGTGTAGTGTGAACGGGTTGTAGGGTCGAAAATCGAATTTTGAGTAAATTAGGTAATCTGCTTTGAAGTTTTTTGGTTATATTTTAGTTAGCTTGGAGGTTGGAGGAATGGAGGTTAGCCCGTCTGCCTTGTAATCGAAATATGAGCATAATCCTTTTTGCTACTGATTCTTTACAATACCAGTATTTCGCATTAATAAAGCGATTTTACTTATGAAGGGCCTTAAGCAGGGTTAGGGTCTTCTTTCATACAAGTCTTCGCTTATAAAATTTACAATTCTGCAAGGGTAATTTTACACTAGAATCTAAAATTCTACAGTGAATAGTATTGTATACCTACCTAATATAGCTTTAGACTTTAGATGTGTAAATAAAACCTGCAAAGAATAGACTAAACCTAGATACTAGATACAGGTATTACCTAAAAAAAAAAAAAAAAAAAAAAAAAAAAAAAGATTAAAACTGCTTTTTCGGCTCTGTGCTTGGAGTTCGGGGTGCAGTCACCCTTGTGAGGACAATTGAGTAGCTTCAGCTCGATAGGTACTTGGGTAGCTACTTTAAACGAGTAGCGAGCGACCTGTGGCAGCATTATGAAAACTGTAAAAAGATTGATGATACGTTTAGATGAGAGTCAACATTAAAAGAGAAACTAAAACTATTGCTGTAATATCCACAAAAGTTGTGAAGAACCTCTCTGCTCTACCACAAAGGATTCATGATTTGATTTTAATTTAATTTCAATGGAAATCAAAAACTACAAAACAGTTTTGCTCCAAACTCGATTTCCATTTCATTAGACTATTAGAGTTAACATTAAAAGAGGAACTAACTATTGCTGTAATATCCACAAAAGTTGTGAAGAATCTCTCTGCTTTACCACAGAGGATTCATGATTTGATTTTAATTTCAATGGAAATCAAAAACTACAAAACAGTTTTGCTCCAAACTCGATTTCCATTTTCAGACCCTTGTGTGTCTGTCTGTAAACAAAATATCTCGAGAACGGTAAGAGCTAGAGACTTGAAATTTGGTATGTAGCTGTCAAATGTGAGAATGCGACACGAAACTTTTGGTTAAGACCGATGCAACGCTTGGCGGCATTTTACCGCTTTTTGGCGGTTTTCGGTGTAATTTAACAATCGGAACTTTTGGTTTAACCGGTGCAACGCTTGGCGGCATTTTACCGCTTTTTTGGTGTAATTCAATGAGATCTCGGGAACGGTATGAGCTAGAGCTAGATACTTGAAATTTGGAATGTAGTTCACAAATGTGACAAGGATGCAACACAAAACGTTTGGTTGAGATGGTTGCTGCGCTTGGCGGTATTTTGACCGCTTTTGGACAGATTTCGACCGATTTTTGTGGCGGTTTTCAGCTATAGCGACAAAACGGTTAGAGATATTGTAAAAGAACAATCAAATAAGCATCATTCAATAGGATAAGGCGGTTTTCAGCTTAGCTACAAAACGGTTAGAGATATTGTAAAAATTAGGGTAAAAGAACACTCAAATAAGAATCATTCAATAGGATAAGGAAAGTCGTGTGTTGTACAAGAACACTCAAATAAGCATCATTCAATAGGATAAGGAAAGTTGTGTGATGTTCACACAAGATTTTTTTTTCTTCCTAATCTACTTTCCCCCACCGCTATCGTCATAATATCTGATACTTTTCAGCTTTCAACCTCGCAACCTCTTATTTTTTAATTTTATTTATATCTTCCTGATTTTTTAATTAATTTATATCTCCCATAATTTCATTAGAGGTCGTATTTGAAAAAGGATGTTTTATTATCATTTATTTTTTTCTTTTCATATACCTATTTTTTTTTTTTTTTTTTTTTTTTTTTTTTTTTTTTTTTTTTTTTTTCCTCTTCTCCTCCTTGTTCTTCTTCTTCTTCTTCTTCTTCTTCTTCTTGTTCTTCTTCCTCTCCTTCTTCTTCTTCCTCTTCTCCTCCTTGTTCTTCTTCTTCTTCTTGTTCTTCTTCCTCACCTCTTCTCCTCCTTCTTCCTCTTCTTCTCCCTCTTCTTCTTCTTCTTCTTTCTCTTCTCCTTCTACTTCTTCTCCCTCTTCTTCTTCTCCTCCTTCTCCCTCTATTTCTTCTCCTTCTTCTTCTCCTCCTCCTTTTTTTCATCTTTTTCCACTCAGTAACTCGAGATCTTAATTTTTAATGACTGGGTACCTACTACATACTCGTACATAGGTAGGTACCTACTGTAAGAATTTACGAATTTTACACACGCCACTCTGAAGTTAAAAAACTTGGAAACTTTTTTCTGCTGAAACTTCAGAACCCCCCCTCTCTCCGAGTACATAAATATGTCATTCACACGTTGGTAACATTAAATATGGATAAGGTGGAGGGGCGGGGGGGGGGCTGGTTTTAAAATGGAGGAAAAGGAGGAGTTTTTTTATATAATTTTTCGTTCTTTACATTTTTTGCACATCAGGCACTGCGGAAAAGTGGTGGAAAATGGATTTAAGATTTGAATTTAAAGAAGAAGAAAGAGAAAGAAGAGTTAAACAGAAAGACAAACTTAAGCAAATATGGCCGAGTGAAAACATGGAATACCAGCCTAGTTAGCTTAGTTGGTAGTGCGTCTGCCTTGTAAGCCCTAGGCCGCGGGTTCGATTCCCGCCCGGGGCGGATTTTATCCTGATGGGATAATGTTCGTTCTCGGAACGGCTGGCTTACAAAAAGAATAATAATAATAATAATAACAATAATAATAAAAAATAAAAGGAAATTCTAAAATTTATGTTTTCGTACTGCTTCGGCCATGGAATTCTCTTTTGTTCGTATAGAAATAAAAAAAAATCTACAGCATTCTTTATGCATAGCTAGTATTTTATTTTAGACTCTGGAACTGCCTGAAAAATAAGAGACGACCTGAAATAAAGGAAATTTTAGTGGATTTTCTTCTGAGCCTCCACTAAACATATCCAATATCAAACGAGACAAAAAACTTCAAACAAGAAGAACCTTTAGAATACCTACTCTAGATATTGTACATTTAATTAGAAAGGCATTTTATCTTTTTATCTTCAATTTTTGCTCTTTTTCCTTTTCCTCTTCTTCTTCTTTCTCTTTAACTCTCTCTCGGTTCTTTCTCTTTAACTCTCTCTCTCGCTTCTTTCTCTCTCTCTCCATTACTTCTCCCTCCTTCACATTCTTTTCCTCCTCCTTCTCTATCCCCTCCTTCTCCTCTTATTCCTTTTCCACAATCTCTTCCTCTTCGTCCTCTTTTCTCTCTTTCTGCTCTTCTTTCTTTTTCTCTTCTCCTTCTTGTTCCTTTTAATCTTTCCCTCTATCTCTCATTCTTCTTCTCCTTCTCCTCCTCCTGTATTATTCTTATTACCACCCTTATCCCTCTTTTTTTTCATCTTTTCCACTCGTTCCCTTCCTTTTATTTCTCTCCTTTCTCATTCTTCTTCTTCTCCTTCTTTTTCTTCTTCTTCTTCTTCTTCTTCTTCTTCTTCTTCTTCTTCTTCTTCTCTTTCTCCTCCTCCTCTATCTCTCTTTCATTCGCTTACTTTTTGTTCTCTTCATTCTCCTCTTCACTTTTGCTGTTGAAGTGTTCGTTGGGCGTGAATAGATTTGCATCTACATTTCCTCGCTCTTTCGTTTTATGCAGGGAAGTGTATAACAGAAGAACCTACCTGTCTTTCTCTAGGCGTAGTGTTGAACCTTTTTATTGAAAAAGGACCTTTTAAAGCTTGTTCACACTGCACGAATTTTTCTTCGTCACAAATTTTTCTTCGTCTAAAGACTCCGAAGGTATACTGCTAACACGCTAGGTAGTCATTTTTATACGCCTACGCCTGACGGAAAAAAAATCGTGACGAAGAAAATTTCGTTTCGTGTAGTGTGAACGGGTTGTAAGGTCGAAAATCGAATTTTGAGTAAATCTGCTTTGAAGTTTTTTTATTATATTTTAGTTAGCTTGGAGGTTGGAGGAATGCAGGTTAGCCCGTCTGCCTTGTAATGGAAATATGAACATAATCCTTTTTGCTACTGATTCTTTACAATTACGAGTATTTCGCATTAATAAAGAGATTTTACTTATGAAAGGCCTTAAGCAGGGTTAGGGTCTTCTTTCATATAAGTCTTCACTTATAAAATTTACAATTCTGCAAGGGTAATTTTACACTAGAATCTACAATTCTACAGTGAATAGAAAAGTATTGTATACCTAATATAGCTTTAGACTTTAGATGTGTGTAAATAAAACCTGCAAAGAATGGACTAAACCTAGATACTAGATACAGGTAGGTATTACCTACACAAAAAAAAAAAAAAAAAAAAAACAGGTTAGAACTTCGAATTCGTTCCTACTTGTCGTTCGGAAAAAAATCGTGTCGTGAGAACTCTCTCATTTAAATTACATTTCCTACAGGACATTCGAGGGGGAAAAATCGGGTGAAACTCACGACAAAAGTGGGAACGGACTCTTAGAATTCAAGGAAAATTCAAGAAAAATTCTCTTAGAATTGAAGGAAAATTCTCTTGGAATTCTTGGAAGAAAAAGGTAATGCGACTCGACTCGCCTACCTATTATTTCAAAAATGAGAAGAGAGACGAGAATACGAGAAAGAGAGTAGAAGTAAAGAAATTTGGAGGAGGAAGAAAAATGTACGGAGGAGGAGGAGGAGGAGGAGGAGGAGAAGGAACGAAAATGGGGAGAAGGAGGAACGAAATGGAGGAGAGAAGGAGGAGGAGGAGAAGGAGGAGGAGGAGGAGAAGGACTAGAAGGAGGAGGAGAAGGAGGAGGAGCAGAAGGAGAAGGAGGAGCAGAAGGAGGAGGAGGAGAAGGAGAAGGAGGAAGAGGAGAAGGAGGAAGAGGAGAAGGAGGAGGAGAAGGAGGAGGAGAAGGAGGAGGAGAAGGAGGAGAAGGAGAAGGAGGAGAAGGAACGAAAATAGGGAGAAGGAGGAACGAAATGAGGAGAAGGAGGAGGAGGAGGGGGAGAAGGAACGAAAATGGGGAGAAGGAGGAACGAAATGGAGGAGGAGGAGGGAAAGAAAACTTGAAGAGGGAAAGAACGAAACGTTAAATTAATCACGCAGCAGGGAAGTAGAGAGAGAGTTAAGTGACAGACTGAATGCCGACAGGACAAAACCACACGACAACCAGTCAGGGAATTCCCTTATTACTGGGAACAAGAGGTAGGTAGGTAGTATCCAGGGAGGTAGGTAAGTGGCTAACTGGGAACACGTTATATAGGTATGTAGTAGGTAGGTAGGTAGGTAGGTAGTATCCAGGGAGGTAGGTAAGTGGCTAACTGGGAACACGTTATACATATAGGTAGGTAGTAGGTACATAGTTGGGAACAAGGTAAAAGTACCCATTATGCTGGTTGCTGGTATAGAAATGGTAGAACATTAAGCTTTCTTTGTTCTGAATTCCTCTGATTAATATGCTAGAAGACGTTGTTATGTAATTATTTACTCAGGACAGTTTTTATTTATTTTGTTACTTCCCACCATTGTTACTTCACACCTACAAATAAAGACTAAAAAATTAGGTACCCGTAGGTGTGTACTTCGCTACATAGTTAAGTAAGCACCCAGTTTTTTTTTTTTTCTTCTTCTTCTTCTTCTTCTTCTTCTTCTTCTTCTTCTTCTTCTTCTTCCTCTTCTTCTTCTTGTTCTTTTTCTTTGCAAACAATAATTTTCATTAAATTTGCTTTAAAAAGAGTCAATTTCAATCAAAGTCTTGAACTTGGGTTCCCAAAACCTCACTTTCTCCTTACTCCTCCTCTCGTTCCTTAAGATAGAAATGGGAAGTATGACCCCATTCCTCTCCTCCTAAGGTAGGTATAAGAAGGAAATACAACCTCACCTGGTGAAAGATGTAACCTTCATATCTGCCTCGTGTAACATGTTCCATCTGACATGACATGATACATTATGTTTATTATGTTGTCAACACGTGGAGTACATTCATATGTTGTAAATATGACGTGAATCTAACATGTTTATTGGTAGTTTGGTGAATAGGACTCACTAAGAAAGAGCCTCTGTAGAATGAGATGAGTGGAGAAATCTCGACTTTCTCGGTCAAAAAATCGAACAAAAAGACAACTTCGACCATATTAGGTGATAGATCAACATTTCAACTTTCGGTACTTTGAATTTGGACCATAAAAAATGAGATTTCTTCAAGTTATGGCCCTTTTCCCGAGTGTCTTAAAAATAGGACGCTTTGTTAAAGTTCAATTCTGAAGAGACCCAGAACATTGATGTCAATATCAAATAGTGAATACTTCCAAGTCAAAAAGGGAATACCTAACTTCCTACTTAAAATCGACAGACAGACATTGGTAACAAATACAGGTATGTACCTAGCTACCTACATATTTCCTATTTTTGATACAAAAGTTTACAAGTTTCCAATATTAACTTTTACAAGTTTGACATCAAACAGATACCTTTGAAAATAAAAAATAAAATCAAATTCTTTAACCCTCATATTCCCAGGATAGTTTTCCAATACCATTCGATAACGTAAGTGCTAGGCCGCGGGTTGGATTACCGCCGGAGGTGGATTTTGTCCTGAACGGATAATGTTCGTTATCGGAACGGCTGGCTTTCTCCTATCCTGTCTTCCAACCATATTCGATTTCTGGACGATAAGACTTTAACAGTTAAAATTCCCTCTATCAAAACCTTTTGGAAAAAAAACAACAAGGATGAATAAAATTTTCAATCCAGCCTGCTGGCTGCCTGTGATCTTTTTTCCACCACACACATTCAAGCTTCTTGCTTGACAAGCCACTTGTCAAGCATGCTTGAGCGTGTGTGGCACGATTCACAAAACGTGGTTACTTTTAGCCCCCCATGGCAATACTAGGGTTAACATTAACTTCCAACCTATCATACAAGATACATAACTATCACTTGTATTGACTTGGGCTTCTTCCTCAATACATTTCAAGTCATCAATATTTCAATACTTGTTGTTAAAATTCAATACTTGCTGTTAGACTTCAATAGGTACCTACTTGATGTGTTGACAATTTTCTTTCGCTTTCTCCTCTGTGGGATTCCATTTTCTTGGAAAATTTCGTTCCGAGATCAATCGTTACCTTGGTTTGTTTATAAGGATTCCCCAGAGGGAGCAGAAAATGCTGCGTCAAGTTTTTGATGTTGGCAGTGAGATATTGAGTTATTTGTTCAATAGTTGTGTTGATTCTTATGCAGTCAAACCTGGATGAAAGAGGAGAACCCAAAGAAGCGGCATTTTTTGTCTCTCATGTGAGTCATGTGGGTAGTTTTTTTCCTTCTTTTATAGGTAGTTTTTTTATAGGTAGTTCTCTTTATAGGTAGTTTTTTTTCCCTATCCCAAGAAATAGGGCATGGAACTTCTTTATATTTCGTACGTCTAGAAATTTTTGAATTATAATTGATCCTTGAATTAGGGAAAGGTCCATTTAACCTATCCAGTGGTGGTGTCAGAAACCAGGTTCGACCCCTCGTAAGTGCCACTTTTTGCTAAAAAGTTTTACTCCCAGAAGCTCACATTTCATTATTTGATTTCTCGTATTAACCCATAGTGTCTCTTTTCTCGAATTAAACATTAACCCGTTGTGTGTTCACAGGATATTCTACGTGTCTCACGATTCACAAGATCTCAAAATATTCAGTTACATTGCCAGGGACGGATCGACCAACATCTTCAAATGCAACGTGTTCAAATCCAGTAAAAAGGTGAGTGAGTTCCAGGTTTATTTTTAATTAATTTTATCTATTTTAATTTTATTTTATTAATATGACGTATATCTAACATGTTTATTGGTAGTTTGGTGAATAGGACTCACTAAGAAAGAGCCTCTGTAGAATGAGATGAGTGGAGACATCTCGACTTTCTCGGTCAAAAAATCGAACAAAAAGACAACATCGACCATATTAGGTGATAGATCAACATTTCAACTTTCGGTACTTTGAATTTGGACCATAAAAAATGAGATGTCTTCAAGTTATGGCCATTTTCCCGAGTGTCTTAAAAATAGGACGCTTTGTACTAATGGGTTAAGTTTAGTTCTGAAGAGACCCAGAACATTGATGTCAATATCAAATAGTGAATAGGGTAAGTGTACCATTTACCTATTGGCCCACCTGTACCATACACCACATAAGTCTGCACTGGACGAACTTTTTAAAGATCCAATTTCATCAAAAGAAAGGGCTTAAAGACTGCTATCGAACCAGTGCTATTCAAAAATTGTAGTCATAAAAACAAAAATTGGAAAAATAAATGTGGGCAGGTGGGCCAATAAATGGTACGATTTTTAGGTGGGGGAATAAATGGTACACTTACCCTACTTCCAAGTCAAATAGGGAATACATAACTTCCTACTTAGAATCGACAGACAGACATTGGTAACAAATACAGGTATGTACCTACATATTTCCTATTTTTGATACAAAAGTTTACAAGTTTCCAATATTAACTTTTACAAGTTTGACATCAAACAGATATCTACCTTTGAAAATAAAAAATTAAATCAAATTCTTTAACCCTCATATTCCCAAGATAGTTTTCCAATACCATTCGATAACGTAAGTGCTAGGCCGCGGGTTGGATTACCGCCGGGGTGGATTTTGTCCTGAACGGATAATGTTCGTTATCGGAACGGCTGGCTTTCTCCTATCCTGTCTTCCAACCATATTCGATTTCTGGACGATAAAACCTTAACAGTTGGAATTCCCTATATCGATCTATGAAACCTCTTGGAAAAAAAAGTTGACTTAGGTTGAATGATTGAATTTTCACTCCAGGCTGCCTGCTGCCTGTGATCTTTTTTCCGCCACACACGTTCAAGCTTCTTGCTTGACAAACCACCTGTCAAACATGCTTATAAATGTGTGTGGCGGGCATAAGTGGCATAATGCATGACATAAGTAATATACACAAAACGTGGGTACTTTTGGACCCCCTTGGCAATACTAGGGTTAACATTAACTTCCAACCTATCATAATAAATTTTATGACTTGACTAGGACTCGAACCACCAACCTCCAGATCCGAAGTCCACGGTGCTAACCACTACACCACTGAGGTTGGTCACTACACCACTGAGGTTGGTGGATTTAGGTAGGTATTTCTCATTCAAAGAGAGAGAAAGAGAGGGAGAGAGGGAGAGAGAGAGAGAGAGGGAGAGATAATTGAGTTTTGAGCAAAACAGCTTTGAAGTTTTTATTTTCCATTGAAAAGTAGGTAATAAATTTGAAGGATTTTACAAAAACTCGTCTGAGGCCAAACACAGAGTGGAGTGGAGAGCACAGCGCATAGAGCAGGTATAATGAGATTAATGACCAAGGACCTAAGGAATAATGACTAAGAATAGGTACTAATTTGAATATTAGAAAGACTCTATTGTTCTTCACATTATTTGGCAATCTCTCGACTAATTAGTAAAAGCAACTCCCCCATACAGTTTCGTCCTCCTTATCTCTCCCATACTCCAGGAACTCCAGGATGAATAGATCAGTTGCGCTTACTTGGGTGATGTTTCAAAGTCATAGAGCAGGGAAAATGAGGACCAACGGACGAAAAAAACAACTGCGTAAAGTCTGACGTTAACACATATTTGAACTCTTTCATTAGAACGGAAAATAAAAATTGAATTTTCGACCTTTTACAGTTATTTTTTCGGAGTGTTGACCTCAGATTCGGATTTTTCACAACTTTTTACATAGGAATCGAACATTTATTTATATTTTTTACTCATTTGCAACTGCTCCATTGTATGGAACAGTTTAGTCCTCGCCATCTGAAATTGAACAGTTTATTTTCACCTCATTACTTCGCCTTGTGAACAATAGAGAAGAAAGAATATGAATACGGCTTGGTTTCTCCTCTTCTGGGGTGCTTTGGAAAACAATCGGAATGAAAATAGGGAGGGAGAGAGAATTAGGGAGGATTTAGGCAGGAGAATAGGGACAGAATTAGGAAATACAAGAGAGGAGAAAATGAGAATTAGGAAGAGAAAAGAAAAATAATAAAAAGCCAGCCTATGTTTGCTTTGGAGAGTAGAGCGCCTGTCAGTTTGATTCTTACTCGGAGCAGAATCGGCTCCCATGGCGTAGTGGTCACTGCGCTCGCCTTGTACGCGGGAGACCCGGGTTCGATTCCCGGCGGGGTCAAGAAATTTGTTTCATGCAAATGACTGATTCCGTGACTGGCTGTTGCGGGGCCCACTCAGCCTCGTGAGGAAAATGAGTAGCTATGACATATAAATGCGAAGGAGGAAAGAGGGAGAAGAACGGAGGAGAAAGAGAGGGAGAGAAAGAATAAGGAATGGGAGGGAGAGGAAGGAAGTAGAGGGGGAGAGGGGAGGGGACAATTATTTTATATTCAATGTAAATATGACAGGAGATTTGTGTTTTTTCCCCCATTTCATTTTAACATTTTGAAAAGGATAAAATCCTTTTTTTTTCTCCTCGGTGAAGCTATAGAGAATCAATGTCAGTTTTTTCTTGTAGATCTTATATTTTCCAGACGAGACGGTCAGAAGCCTTAATCATCGTTAAAAAAATGCTGATTATTCTGTCCCATATTGGTTCATGAAATGCTTTTTTGAGAGATAGCCGGGTCTTATTTATTTCATGGGTAATGTTTGCTGTGCAGAGGAAAGATAGAGAATTTAGGTTTTTCTTTTCGTCCTATATCGTCATCGTATTCCGTCTTGAATGAGCCATGTGAAGCAGATTTTTTTTCTTTCACCGCCATTGTACCAATTCGTTATTTCGGTAAACGCTCGGAACAAATTTAATAGAACAATGAAGAGTACGTCTACACCACAGGGCAAACATCAAAATTCATCAACAGAGTGGAGTGGAGAGCACAGCGCATAGAGCAGGTATTATGAGATTTAATGACTAAGGACCTAAGAAATAATTACCAAGAATACTAATTTGAATATTAGAAAGACTCTATTGTTCTTCACATTATTTGGCAATCTCTCGACTAATTAGTAAAAGGAACTCCCCCATACAGTTTCGTCCTCCTTATCTCTCCCATACTCCAGGAACTCCAGGATGAATAGATCAGTTGCGCTTACTTGGGTGATGTTTCAAAGTCATAGAGCAGGAAAAATGAGGACCAACGGACGAAAAAAACAACTGCGTAAAGTCTGACGTCACCACATATTTGAACTCTTTCATCAGAACGGAAAATAAAAATTGAATTTTCGACCTTTTACAGTTATTTTTTCGGAGTTTTGACCTCAGATTCGGATTTTTCACAACTTTTTACATAGGAATCGAACGTTTATTTATATTTTTTACTCATTTGCAACTGCTCCATTGTATGGAACAGTTTAGTCCTCGCCATCTGAAATTGAATAGTTTATTTTCAGCTCATTACTTCGCCTTGTGAACAATAGAGAAGAAAGAATATGAATACGGCTTAATTTCTCCTCTTCTTGGGTGATTTGGAAAACAATCGGAATGAAAATAGGGAGGGAGAGAGAATTAGGGAGGATTTAGGGAGAAGAGAATAGAGACAGAATTAGGAAGAGAGAAAAGCTAGCTTTGTTCGCTTTGGATGGTAGAGCGCCTGCTAGTTCGATTCCCGCCCCGGGCAGAAAGGGAGGGACAAATAGTGTTTACTAGCCCGGGGTTCCGCTAATTAGATTTAATACCTGATGTCCATTTTTAGGTAACCTGAAGACAAAGGGGTTAACTTCTATTCGGACCATAGTTGGGTTAAACCGCTTGCAGCTGCAAAAGAGAGATAAAAAAATTAAACTTATGTGAAAATTAAACCTAATTATCCATGAAATAAAAAAAAAAAACAAGTTTCCTTCTC
This sequence comes from Diaphorina citri, assembly GCF_000475195.1. NCBI lineage: Eukaryota > Metazoa > Arthropoda > Insecta > Hemiptera > Psyllidae > Diaphorina > Diaphorina citri. Next base: position 51,572 of record NW_007379060.1, read on the forward strand.
TCTCTCTCTCTCTCTCTCTCTCTCTCTCTCTCTCTCTCTCTCTCTCTCTCTCTCTCTTCCTCTTCTTTCTCTTCTCTTCCTCTTCTCTCTCTCTCTCTCTCTCTCTCTCTCTCTCTCTCTCTCTCTCTCTCTCTCTCTCTCTCTCTCCCTATCTCTCTTTCTCTCTCTCCTTTTCTTTCGCTGTTTCTCTTTCACACTCTATCTCTTCTGTTTTTGGCTCTAGAAGTCAAAATAAATTAAACAACAACTTTGCAACAATGAGAAAGAAAGAGAAAGGAGGAAAGAGAGAGTAAAAATCTTCGAACTCACTTATTTCGTTCATAGAAGGAAAGGGAAGATGAGAGAGAGAGAGAAAAAGAAAGAGAGGAAGAGAGAGAGAGAAAGAGGACGAAGGAAAAATTGAAGAACTCTCAAAAAATCAAAGAATTCATAAAACAAAAGCGAAGAACAAAAATATGCAAGAGAGAGAGAGAGAGAGAAAATGAGAGTGAAACAGGGTGAGAAAGATAGTGAGAGAGAAAACGAATAGACAAAAGAGAGAGAGAGAGAGAGAGAGAGAGAGAGAGAAATAGGAAAGTGAGAGGAAGAGAGAAATAGGAAAGCTAGTGCTTAATGAGAAATGTTGAAAGAAGAAGAGAGAGGGGAAAAGGAAAGAGAAGAAATTGTGTACAGAAAGTAATTTTGAATCCTTGTCTTGTTTTGAAAAATTGGAAACTTCGAGTTAAAGTGAGACGAGAAGAAAAGTAGGAAGAGATAGGAATGTTTTGTTCCTTGCACATTGCATAATCAGAATAGTTTTCGGGCGTTCATACAAATGTTTTCTAACTGCGAAAAAAAAGAGAACTTTTTTTGGTAGAACGGAATAATAGTAATTGTAATTTATTTAGGTTTCATTTTACTTTCAAAATTTTCAGCCAATCAGATTGCATAATCCAAGAGTTTTAAACCTAAACCGAATTGAAACTGTGATTGTGCCCCCGGCCATTACCCGTTAAGTCAGAGACCCGTCCAATGAAAGAGTGGACCTTTGGATAGCTTATACTTTTATACCACCAATTTTTCCACATTTTCACATAATCATCATACCTATAATTATTAAGGTACCTATACACATTTTTTAAAAATCACAACATATTGAACGAAAATAATATCTCACACCTCACTTGTCACAAGACATCAGTCAGCATTTTTTTTTTTTTTTTTTTTCAAACTCACCAAATCAAAAAAGTTCCCTTTTTTCCATAAATGTTGCCACTTTTCAAACTTTCATGAACAAAATCCCCCTCCCTTGAGTGTTCTCTCCCTTCTCCTCCCCCCCCCATGACCCTCCCTCTCCTCCTCCTTTTCCACTTCCTTCCCCTCCTCCTCTCCTTCTCTTTCTCTTCCTTCACCTCATCCTCCTCCTCCTTCACCTCATCCTTCTCCTCTTCTTCTTCTTCTCCTCCTCCCCCTCTCCCTATTTCTGACAACAGGAAGGAGTATTGAAAAAGTACAATACAATGAAACCGCACAACAAAATGAACACTCCACTGGGAAAAAGATGGCGCAAAAATTATGTAAAACCAGCGGCGATAGCACGTTCAATGCACCAGTACCTAATGGATCACTGAAGTTAAGCAACCTGCGCGTGGTTGTTATCCGGATGGGTGACCATCTGTGCAATCGCTGGGTTTTCCCCCGAGGTTAATGTGAGGAAACGGGTAGCTTTTGTCGCCTAAATAGAGGATAAAAACACTAAAAACCTGAGAAGTTATTGCTGATTCAATTTGCCGTCTCTCATCTTTTCTGCACTGGACTATTCAAATAGTTAGAAGGTAGATAAAGTTATAGAGGTGTAGAGGACTATTTTGGGTTTGAATATGGAACCAAACAAAAAGTTTTGCCTTCAAACTGTTATCTGATAAATATCCCTAAATAGGTATCACTGGAAATAACTTTTTTTTTTAATATATTCTCATCTCCCTCTCAACCCTATCTAATTCTTCCCCCTTCTCTCTCTCTCTCTCCGTTTTTTTCTTCTTCTTTTTATATGTGTATCGCAATCCGAAACTAAAGGCAACTTCAGAGGAACAAACCTTATCGGTTTAGTACAAAGTCTGCCCCGGGCGGGAATCAAACCCGCGACCTAGCGCTTGTACAAGGCAGGTCTTCTAATTTAAAATCGACTACTCTGCAAAATCCTGAGGCGACCTTCTAAACAAGCACAGACAGTTAATCCTTTTTTAATGAGACTGGAAAATACATTTATAAATAGGTACCTATGTACAATGTACATAATAAAAAAAAATATCAATGTAAAGTGTCACTCAAGGACAGACCAAGGAGAGAGAGAGAGAAAGAGAGGAAACGGAGGAGAAAGAGAGGAAGGGATGTTAGAAGAAAGGAGGGAGAAGAAGGACAGACGAAGGAGAAAGGGAGGAAGAGGAAGGAGAAAAGGAGAGGAGAGAGAGAAAAGAGGGAAGGAGAGATGGAAAAGATACCAGAGGGAGGGAGGATAAAGAGAGAAAGAGGAAGGAGAAGAAATGTAAGAGAGGAACGAGGAGAAAAGAGGAAGTAGAACGGAGGAGAAAGAGAGGGAGAGAAAGAATAAGGAATGGGAGGGAGAGGAAGGAATTAGAGGGGGAGAGGACAATTATTTTATATTCAATGTAAATATGACAGGAGATTTGTGTTTTTTTTCCCCCCATTTCATTTTAACATTTTGAAAAGGATAAAAAAAAATCCTTTTTTTTTCTCCTCGGTGAAGCTAGAGAATCAATGTCAGTTTTTTCTTGTAGATCTTATATTTTCCAGACGAGACGGTCAGAGGCCTTGATCATCGTTAAAAATATGCTGATTATTCTGTCCCATATTGGTTCATGAAATGCTTTTTTGAGAGATAGCCGGGTCTTATTTATTTCATGGGTAATGTTTGCTGTGCAGAGGAAAGATAGAAAATTTAGGTTTTTCTTTTCGTCCTATATCGTCTTCGTATTCCGTCTTGAATGAACCATGTGAAGCAGATTTTTTTTTTTCTTTCACCGCCATTGTACTAATTCGTTATTTCGGTAAACGCTCGGAACAAATTTAATAGAACAATGAAGAGTACGTCTACACCACAGGGCAAACATCAAAATTCATCATGGGAGTGTTTTATAATTATAATGAGAGTGTAATACCGACCCATCCACTGGTTATTAAATGTATAAACATACACTGGCTATATTCAGGGCCGTATTCGGGAGGAGAAGCCCCCCCCCCCCCCCGGGCCCCCTTTTTTTCCTTTTCTGTACGTCGGA
>NW_007379060.1:55355-84147 GCF_000475195.1 Diaphorina citri
GAAACAATGAGTGTGAATGGCTATGTGTACAGGGTGGCTCAGAAGTGGTCCACTGTTCCACTCGGTAGATTAACGTCCACGAACTTCATGAACTAAAATTTCCAAGAAAAAAAGTGGTTCATCTATGAGAAAGTGTCAAGAAGTGTCCTTTCTAAAAGATTAGTAGACAGGTAGACACCATCTTACGAATTTAGCTAATAGGTACTTATTAATACGTTTTTATGCATATTTTGCAAACTCGTTCATATTCTTCTACATCCCTTGTTCTTTTTTTTTTACATTTATGCCTGATATGTATTTTGTACATTATATTTTGCAACATCTGTACATTTTGTGGGTAAGTACATTTTGCCACATTCGTTCATATATATTTTTTGTTGTTGTTGTTGTTGTTGTTGTTTATTGGCGTTTTTTGACTTTGATGACACCCTGTATGTACCTGTTTGTCTATTTTGAATAAGATGGATGCGCGTCTATTATTATCCAAAGTAGCTTCAACCCATGACAGCGAAGAGAAGGAGGAGGAGAAAGAAGAAGAGGAAGGAGGAGAAAGAGAAAAGGAAGAAGAACTAGAAAGAGGAGGAGGAGGATGAGGAGGAGAAAGAAAAGAACAAGAAGAAAAACCAGGAGGAAGAGCAGGAAAAGAAGTTGAAAATAGGGAAAAAGAAGAGTGGGAATGATAAAAATAACGACATTCTTGCAATAACAACAATGTTGGTACCTCATCTACCCAGGGGCCTTAACCGCCTAAGCGGGCCCCCCCCGGGGCCAATTCTGACAATGGGCCCCTTCTTGCAAAACAATTCTTCACAAACACAAGTACAAGTAGTGCTTTATTTGGATTCCATCCGAAACAGATAAGGTTCGTTCTCGGAACGTCTGGCTTTCTCCTATCCTTCCTTCTCGCTTCGCTTTCGGGACGATATAAACTGAGTACTTACAGCTCCCTTTATCAAACTTCTTAAATAAAATGAAAATATTGGTGATTCCGGTTCCCCTTAACCCTTTGAACGCAAATGTAAACTTTTGTTTACACAAACTTTGTCGGCCAATAACTCCTAAGGTGATGAATTAAAAAAATTCTGACTCCAGATATGATCATAAATCATAACTCGTATCTTAATTCGGTAACCAAAGGGTTAAGGAGGTTGTCCCCAGGGGCAAATGGGCACGAACCTCCTGTGACTGGCCCTGGTATCTACCTACACGTATGAAATGTGTTTGTGATATGATGTAATGAGAGTGTGCTATGTTTGTACTATATGGATATGCTGTGATATGTTTATACAATGTTTACTTATGTATTTGTATAATACCGTTTGTACGCTATGGATATATGCTGTTTTATTGTTTGTTTTTGTTGCTGTTAGCGTTATGGAATGCTTGTCAACAGGTAGACCCTGTCTTTTGGGAGAGAAAATGATTGTTGAAATGCGTATACGTATTGGTTAGGTACAGGTTGCAAAAGATCTTGTAAAGGTCGGAAAGACGTTAAGTCAACATTTTACTTAAATGCTTCACTTGTGATGAAGTTGAAAGTGATAGGAATTCTAATTGTGTTGAGCATAAATGCTTGTCACAAATGCCGTTCCCCAATTAATAGACTACGCTAAAATTTCATGACTTGACTTGGACTTGAACCACCAAACTCCAGATCCAGAGTCCACCGCGCTAACCACTGCACCACTGAGGTTGGTACTGGTAGGTATGTAGTTGAAAAAAATAATAAACTGCTACGAATTACCTTATAGTTAAGGAACTGGGTATTTTAAGATGAGATTCCATTGTTCATAATTATGAGAGGCTTTCTCTTCCACCTAACCTACTGCCAATCACTCGACCACTTCGTGTTAAATAACACGAGACTCTTCGTTACACTATGTATGTTTATTTTGGTTATTCGTTATACTATGTTTCTTTTGGTCATATTAAAATTGTCTTTATTGCCTATAATACGTTATGGTTTAAACATAAGTATACATACACGGTGTCCCTTGATCTCTAAAGGAGACACCTTTTGATCTACATAGGTATGTACATTCAAAAAATTTACCATAATGTAAATATCATGATTCAGTATGATTTTAGCTGTTGACTTTTGGTGCCCAAATCAGTAGTAAACGAATTTTCTCATTAAATCGCATAAAACCAAAGAAGAGAATGATTATTGCTCTTCAAAATAGGCTTCAAAGTTAATGCTGATGAGCGATTTTTACAGTCTTAATTTGCTTGTAATGGGGTGTAACCATCAAACTTATGTAAACATAGTGGATACATGTTTAGGAACACCCTGTATTATTATAAGTAGGTAATATTCTCGCCACAACTTCTTTACGAAAAAAAACTCAAGAATAAAGACAATCTATTTCGAGTCTTCTGTTAATGTTCCCCTCTCTTGCATCTGTTGTCTTTATTTTTACTTCAGTCCTAGAAATTTCCAAGATTGAAAATCCCTACTTTATAATTTTATTAATTACGTATTCACAACCCAGTATTTAAAGTTCTAGTTTTTTTCCATTATAATCCAGGCTTCATCTGATGACGCGCGGCGTATTTCATAGAAAATGAAATAATCATCGAAACTTTGAAACTGTTTTTCTGCTTCACAGCTATCATTATTTCAAAATAAACACCCAGAAAATCTTTGTTTGTGCCACTGAATTCTTAGAAAGGCGGGGGATTTCATATTCGTAGTAACTTTACCTTCAGTGCAAAGGTTGAACAGTCCACTATAGCGGTAATGAAGGTAATTTATATTTTATTCAGAATTTGTAACTTTATTCAGCAAAAGTTGGGCTACCACTTTTCGTAAACTATGTACATATATCAAAATTCGCCTTTGTTCACTAAATAACGAGCTCAACTTTAATCCAAACCACAGATTCTCAGACCCACAATCTCATTTGCTTACTGGCTCCCTCAACTTCATTGTCTTGTGTCTTCTTGGTCAAATCTAGCTACAATGTTCATGAATAGATATTGATACTTTTTACCAGCGATACAAATGACCAAATCTTTATCACTGTCTTTTTTCTCTTCTCGACTAGTCACCACAGAAGATAGCCAATATCATTAACCCTTTATCCTTCTCTTCTCTTCTGAACCAATAAGATTAACCCTTTATCCTTCTCTTCTCTTCTGAACCAATAAGATTAACCCTTTATCCTTCTCTTCTCTTCTGAACCAATAAGATTAACCCTATATCCTTCTCTTCTCTTCTGAACCAATAAGATTAACCCTTTATCCTTCTCTTCTCTTCTGAACCAATAAGATTAACCCTTTATCCTTCTTATCCTTCTCTTCTGAACCAATAATGAATTTGATTAACCCTATATCCTTCTCTTCTCTTCTGAACCCACGGACAAATAAATATTTTACAAAGGTAATGAAACTTCCACCTCAGTCAAACAACCGTCGAATGTCATTTAAATGTCATTTAAAAACAACCGTCGAATGTCCTTCTCTTCTGTTCACAGAGTCAAGCCATGAGGGTGGTTCGAACGGTGGGCCAAGCGTTCGAAGTGTGTCACAATTATCCTTCTGTTCTGTTCACAGAGTCAAGCCATGAGGGTGGTTCGAACGGTGGGCCAAGCGTTCGAAGTGTGTCACAAGCTGTCCATCAACTCTCCGTGTTCACAGAGTCAAGCCATGAGGGTGGTTCGAACGGTGGGCCAAGCGTTCGAAGTGTGTCACAAGCTGTCCATCAACTCTCCGTCCCAAGATGATCTGGGTCACAAGGCAGACCCGGACACGCAGGCTCCCGATCATTCCTCTTCCAATAGACTGCTAGACTCGAACCCGGAACCCTCCAGTGATAAGGAGACAGAGCTGCCCGACAAAGCCAGCAAGAAAGGTGAGTAAATCCCCTTTAGGGGAAACAATTCATTTCTAACGAAAGTCACAACTTTTTTTTTTTAGTTACCAACATATGTACCTGCCTCGGTGGCGTAGTGGTCAAGACGCTCGCCTGGTAATCAGGAGGGCGTGGGTTCGATCCCAGCCGAGGTATGGAATTTTATCCTCATTTATTTGAGAATTTGACCACATAATAATAGAGCTCTAAGGGTTAGGTGGTAGAGAACGCCTAAGGCGTTAACCTCGCCTAGTGGTTATACCCAGAAGAGTAAACACAAACAGGAACTGTGACTGTTGACTGTTATACTCCAAAATACAAGCGTCATCAAGTCATCATTCATCACTGTATTCCTATTGTGATTCAATTGAGATGAGAATTAGCATCACACTTGTTTATACAGACTATGGGAGGGATAAGAGATAAGACTAGCTGAAATAGTGGCCGAGTATCATGATAGGCTTGTCACACTGGAGGTCCCGGCTTCAATTCCTGGCAGGGTCGTGACAAACGAACTGAACGCAAAATGTGCCGGGAACTTGTAGGAAACGTTCGATTTTTACTTTTTTCCCCTACTTTTTCCTTGTTTTATGGGACATTTTTCCCGGTCATTTCCATTTTTTTAGCCCGTCCTTCCTTTATTATTACGATAGTAATAAAAAAAGGTATAGTGGACGGGCTATTGTATTCGCTTCGGTGTCTGTCTGTGTGTCTGTCCCCATAGAAGGACTTATCCAAACCTGGTCGACCTGTATATCAACTTAAAGGTCTTTCTACCAGGATCACGAAAGTGGTGGTGCAAATTTTGTCCAGAAAACCATAAAGCCAAAAAATCTCGAAATTTGTCGCTACGACCTATAAACTCAAAGCGAGAGAGTTTTAGATAACACTGCAGTTGTTATTTTAAGACCGGTTTTAGCGTCACCTGTGTTATGTTACGCCGAGGAAGGCCAATAAATGGATGGGTGACTTAAACATTATATTGGGAATAAAGGGAGAACGGGCTCTAGTCTTGTTTTAATTTTTTACTCACTTTAGCAATCGCTTGTCTTTTCCTTCTACATGTTTGTTATTCTCTGTACAAATCGTCTATGTCACCCCCGCACACACATAAACGATCAGTTTTGTTTGACTTCCTCAAAGCGAGCCACGCTCATAACACGATGACCTCACGTTAAGGCCGCCATCAACGAAAATGGCGGAAAAAGAAATTCCGTCTGTCATCTCAAAAAAAAAAACAGCGTCCAAGAAAAAGTGAATATCGTCGCTTGAAAAACTGTGGCCCATATCGACTTGAAAAAGTAAAAATGTACCTATCTAGTATGTATTTTATTTCATTTTCTGTCAAATAGGACTGAAAAGTTCCCTTACTCCTGCCCCAAAAGGACTGAAAAGTCCCCTAAGTACGTAAGATTCGGAAAATGAAAGAAAGGAAGCTTTTTCTGGAGCCGGTTTTCAAATCCTGGAGGTCTCCAAATGTCACAATAATATTAAATTTAGATTAATAAAGAGGGAATTAAATGGGAATCTTTCCCCTATTCCTCCTCCATTCCTTCTAATTTCCCCCTCCATTTTCTTCGTTCTTCTTCTCCTCTTTCTCCTTATCTTCCTTTTTTTCTCTTCCTCCTCTCCCTCTATTTCTTCCTTCCCTTCTTCCATATTCCGAAAGTGCCTTTGCAAAGGTCCTTAGAGACACTGGCTGCGAGAGAGAGAGAGAGAGAGAGAGAGAGAGAGGGAAATGTTCTTCCTTCCTTAGAATGTCTCTGATTGGAGGATTAATTCTCACATTTCTTTTTCTTCTTCTCCTTTTTCTTCTTCTTCTTCTTCTTCTTCTTCTTCCTCGTCCTCCTTCTCTTTCGTCTTCTACTTCATCTTCTTCTTCGTCTTCTTCTTCTTCTCCTCCTCCTCCTCCTTCTTGTTCTTCTTCATCATCTTCTCCTTCTTCTCTTCCTCCTCCTCCTCCTTCTTCTTCTTCCTACATTTCCCGTTTGTGAACCGTATATTGATATTGGCAGCTGGTAATACCTCTACATACATAGGTACATGAACATGCATACAACTTTAGCCATGTACATTGTATGTTTTTATGTAATTGCGTGTTGGTAGTTGTATGGTTTGGCAAGTGAATTTCTCTTGAGGATCATTGAGTATTTCCTTTAGTACTCGTACCTATGCTAGCATGGTTGAAAATGGTTATGTTAACCCTTTGGTAGCTAGTAAAAATAATATGTTAAATTCAAGTACAAGTAATAGAAATAATAATGTCTTAGTTAGTAAGAATACGTTCGATAATGATTTTGATATGATGGATATGAACGTACCTAGTCCTCATTTAGGATAATAGGTTAATTCTCACATTTCTTTTTCTTCGTTTTCTTCTTCTTCTTCTTCTTCTTCCTCGTCCTCGTCCTCCTTCTCTTTCGTCTTCTACTTCATCTTCTTCTTCTCCTTCGTCTTCTTCTTCTCCTCCTCCTTCTTCTTGTTCTTCTTCATCATCTTCTCCTTCTTCTCGTCCTCCTACTCCTCCTTCTTCGTCTTCTTCTCCTCCTCCTTCTTCTTTTTCGTCTTCTCCTCCTCCTCCTTCTCCTCCTTCTTCGTCTTCTTCATCTTCTCCTCCTCCTTCTTCTTCTTCGTCTTCTTCTTCTCCTCCTCCTTCTTGTCCTTCTTCTTCTCCTCCTCCTTCTTCTACTTCTTCTTCCTACATTTCCCGTTTGTGAACCGTATATTGATATTGGCAGCTGGTAATACCTCTACATACATACCTACCTACAATCCTACATGCATACAACTTTTAGCTATGTACCTACATTGTATGTTTTTATGTAATTGCGTGTTGGTAGTTGTATGGTTTGGCAAGTGAATTTCTCTTGAGGATCATTGAGTATTTCCTTTTGGAAACATGTCCGTTTATAAAATTTATATTGAACTAAATCATGGAGTAAAATGGAGTGATGCTAGAAGAGTAAACTCATGTTTCTGAGAAACAACAGAGTGAAACCTTTAATAAAGGAAACCCATATCCACAATACCTATGTATATTGGAACCCAAACTAAAGTGAAACTGTGAAACGTTTAATAAAGGAAACCCATATCCACAATATGTATATTGGAACCCAAACTGTTAGTACCTATACGTAATGGAACAACTTGTTCTAAGCGGACAGTCTAAATTCAGTACTACGTATAGTACTTATCCCCCACAAAAACATAAATGTGAAAAAAAGGCCAAGTTCCTATCCAAAAATATCGGCCCTTCAAAGTGGTGAGATCAGAAAATTAAGGCCAAGTCTGCATTTCCAATTTTTCGTGTCGTGCTGAAATGCTGGATCTCAATTCCTTCAACCTTCTCTCAATTTCAACTTGGCAATGTTTTCCTTTTATTTTCATGTGTCATAATAAGCAAGTACAGCTTAACATATGGTCCGAATTTCGTGACATTACATGGAAAATTAACGGAGTTATGATAGGGGTAAAAATGCGTCGAAATGTTTCGTGTAACACACTGGCGTGCTCAGGCCGGAACTTGGCCTGGCGCACTGCCGTGCGCCTATAAGATACTTATTAACTTATTATTGAACATTAAGAACTTACAGAAACTCATAGTGGCAAAGTTTCGATGTTGTTATCAATAAAATTGACAATTTCGCCTCCATTTCTTCTCATACTCACCTACCTCTTTCTTCTCATATGCCCTTCCTTCTCCTTTCTCATACTTCTCCTCCTCCTCCTACTCCTCTTCTTTCTCCTCCTACCCCGTTCCTCACTCCCAATTTCATATATCTTATCAAACTTTTACCTCAGTCTTATCAATCATTTAAATGTTCAATGTCCCCATTTCTTCTTCTTCTTCTCCTCCTCCTCTTCTTCTTCTTCTTCTTCTTCTCCTCCTCCTCCTCTTCTTCTTCTACTCCTCCTCCTCTTCTTCTTCTCCTCCTCCCCATCATTCTCCTTTTCTTTCTCCTCCTCATCCTACCCCGTTCCTCACTCCCAATTTCATATATCTTATCAAACTTTTACCTCAGTCTTATCAATCATTTAAATGTTCAATGTCCCCATGGAGACTCATAAGTTTTCCTTTCCTCAAATATGTTTTAGTTTTGCGGACATAGCAGCTGTGATAGTTTGTGAGTGCTTATCGCCACATAGGTACCTACCCATCTACAGGGAGCTATTTTTTTTGCAAAGGTAATTCGATTGGAAGCTGTTTTTACGTTATAATTCAATTGAAATCTGTTCAGTGCAGCGGCAAAGGCTATCTTGAAATATCTGATGGAACTTTTGCTGCAGCTTAATTAACTCAACCATTCAGAGTGCTTTTCATTCCGAAGTTATTATTATTACTATTATTATTATTATTATAGGTACACCTGGGCGTTTTACCACAGGTCGTGCTACTTTCACTTCCTCGAAAATCAATTTTGGTGATTTTTCCCCCTCTAGAGTTTGTTGGAGCAGGGCCCAGGACAGAGGCAAAAACTTTGCTCTTAATACAATTGAAAGATATAGTTATAGAGGACTAAGAAGAAATGCAGAAGGGAAAGACAGATAAGACTAGTGTATCTCAGGTACCGGTATAAAATGAAGGATAGAATAGATGTAGAAATGAGGAAAAACTTGGAAGTTAAGTTTTAATTAGAAAAAAGTACCTCGTGTGCAAAGTCTTTAGTCTCTGCGCTCCATTGTTTTTTGTCTTTCATCCGGCAATCTATCTGCTCTCGCCCATCCTTAAGATGAAACTTTGACTCGAAAATATCAAGTCTACTTCATATATTCAAAAATGTCAAAATCGGAGTAAAAATTTTAATTTTCTTTTGAAAATTGACTAATTTTGACTCGATTTTTTACGAGGTAATAAAAGATTGGACGCCTATTGGACCGTTATTAATTTTATTTATTACTTGAGTTTGAGGTTGAACCTAAAAAGGAAAATGAAATTTTTGGCTTAATCACTAATCAGTCAGTCTCCCTTATTGCGAAATATTTGCGATTTCTGCAACATCTTGGCTCAGCATCAACAACTAGACAAGCACTTGGTTAAGGAAACTAAATTCTTGTCTTGTACACAAAAAGTCCACTCTGAGACTTAGTTGTAGGGGGAAACAGCTCTAAAAGATAAAAAACCCACTCTGAGGCTTTAGTGTAGGGGCAAAACAGCCCTAAAAGATAAAAAGCCCACTCTGAGGCTTAGTTGTAGGGGGAACAGCTCTAAAAGGCGGGTTATACGAATTAAGGAGCGCTACTCCATCCCGCCATGCGCCAAGTCAAAATTTGACAGCGCTACTAAGAGATCTACGTACAATACGAAACTATTTAAAATTAAAAAAAAAAAAAAAAAAAAAAAAAAATTTTAAAATAGAACAAACTTACTCCGTCTAAGAATAGATAGTATAAAATGAAAAGTTGGAAAAAAAAACTCTTAAAAAATTCACAATTTACTTACCTTTTTTTCCTTCCTGAAAAAGTAATCAAAACTTTTTGATAAACTTTGGGAGTTAAGAAAAGAAAGAGATACAAGAAGAGTTAAAAGTTACATGAGCTTAAGTAATAGCTTTTCAACAAAAAGCGTACCGTGTACACTGTACCTACTGTGTTTAGGTAGAATCTCCAAAGTGATTGACAATTTTTTGATCATTGTTGAGAGTTTGAAAGTTGGGATTTGAAAAGAATTTAGGTATCCAACTTGACACAAAGCACTCATTTTGTATTATACGGATATTTTCTGTATTTATGATATTAGGGGAAGTCCGGACAAAGTGATCCATCCGGGGAAAGTTTTGCACCCCCAACTTTTACCCCTCTCTTAGCTCTAGGAGTGTAGGGGAAACTAGGAGTGTAGGGGAAACTATGAAAGAGAGGAGATTCTCCTCCCTTTGATATTCTCCTCAGGAGAATAGGTACTTGTCTCCTAACCGTAGGTATAACTGTACCTTCCATCACCTACCCATACGTACCTAGGTATTTTCTGTACTCAAAGATTCTTGAACCTCCCGTATCAGGCTTGGGAATTTCCAACTCTTCTTCTGGGACCTGAATGTTTCTCTTATCCAACCAGCCAGCAAGTCTTGCATTTTTTTTAAATCAGCATCAGGGGAGATAACAAAATGAACTTTCGTTTATACCTGATACTCAGGAAAATGTTCTGAGTATTTTTTATCGTCGCTGGGCTAATACTCACATTTTCCAAACAGTTAAGAGGATTCGAAAAAAAAAGTTCTTCTTACCACAATAGACACTAAAAATTTAATAGGAACTTCAGCTCCTACAGGGACTATTTGAAAGTTTCCTTTTTTGAATATTTCACTCCTGGGTCTTCAATTATCAGAAATAATCCCCAGCACGCGTTAAAGAGATTTCATCTCGTTTTTTGGAAAGAAAATAATGATGAAAATTAGGTTTCGGGTATGAGTCCCATTAAATAATTGGGGTGGAAAAAAAATGAGAGGAAAAAGTATTAAACTTGAAGAGAGAGAAGAAGGTCAGGAGAGGAGCAGATTATCCTTGAAGAGATCACCGTTTTTGTCCCTATCAAGCTGGGACTAATTCCAAATTAGTGGAGATGACATGGTAACCAATTCGAAATAGTGGAGATGCAATCGTAGCCAACCCATGATTAGTGGAGATTCCAGGTCAACCAACCCATGATTAGTGGAGATTCCAGGTTAACTAATCCATAATTAGAGGAGTCAACCAATTCATTTTTAGTCGAAGTTGCAAGAAAATCGATCTGAAATTGGTGGAGATGTCAAGATTACTTATATGTTACCAATCAACAATGTAGGTACATATATGTCTCCCAATGTCACATTGTCCACTCTGCAGCGACGATATCTTAAAGTTCTAGGTAGATATATCTCTTTAAAGTTCTTCCAGTAGAAGCTGGCAAGCTGGAAGCTGTAATGTAGGTTATTCGTTAGTTTCTTATAATCTGGAGACTCTTTGGAGCCAAGGTTGCATATTAGAAGGTTTCGGGTATGGGTCCCATTAAATAATTGGGGTGGAAAAAAAGAGAAGAAAATCTGGTGTGAACATCACACGACTTTCCTTATCCTATTGAATGGTGCTTATTTGTGTGTTCTGTTGTAACTTTTACAATATCTCTAACAGTTTAGTCGGTATAGCTGAAAACCGCCAAAAAACGGTCGAAATCTGTCCAAAAGCTATAAAATACCGCCAACCACAGCGCCTATCTCAACCAAATCTTTTGTGTTGCATCCTTGTCTCATTTGTGAATTACGTACCAAATTTCAAGTCTCTAGCTCATACCGTTCCCGAGATATTGTTAAATTACACCGAAAACCGCCAAAAGGCGGTAAAATGCCGCCAACCGTTGCACCGGTCTTAACCAAAAGTTTCGTGTCGCATCCTTGTCACATTTGACATCTACATACCAAATTTCAAGTCTCTAGCTTCCATTCTCGAGATATTTTGTTTACAGACAGACAGAAGGACAGACAGACATACAGACACACGGACCAATGGCTGAAACTTTGGATTTAGGCTCTAGGGACCTTAAAACGTGTTTTGGCACTAAAAACTGCTCTGATTAGATTTAATTAGATTTAATAGGTCTATGTGTAGGTAACCTGAAGACAAAGGGGTTAACTCCTATTCGGACCATAGTTGGGTTAAACCGCTTGCAGCTGCAGAAGAGAGATAAAAAATTAAACTTATGTGAAAATTAAACCTAATTATCCATGAAATAAAAAAAAAACAAGTTTTCTTCTCCCTCTCTCTCTCCCTATCTCTCTCTCTCTCTCTCTCTCGCTTTCTTTCGCTCTGTTTCTCTTTCACACTCTATCTCTTTTGTTTTTGGCTCTAGAAGTCAAAATAAATTAAACAATAACTTTGCAACAATAAGAAATACAGAGAAAGGAGGAAAGAGAGAGAAATAAAGTAAGAGAGAGTGAGAAAGAGAGAGAGAAAGAGAGAGAAATAAAGAAAGAAAGAGAGAGAGACAGAAAGGAGGAAAGTGAGAGTAAAAATCTTCGAACTCACTTATTTCGTTCATAGAAGGAAAGGGAAGATGATAGAGAGAAAAATAAAGAGAGAGAGAGAGAGAGAGAGAGAGAAATTGAGAGTAAAACAGGGTGAGAAAGATAGTGAGAGCGAGAAGACGAATAGACAAAGGAGAGAGAGAGAGGGAAACAGGAACAGATAGCGAATAGGCAAAGGAGAGAGCGAGAGGGAAATAGGGAGAGAAAGAAATTTCAACAGGAAGTTATGAAAACAGGAAACCAAGAAAGACGCATCACTCTGAAGAGAGAGAGAGAGAGGAGTAGGAAAAGGAGAGGAAGAGAGAGATATAGGAATGGGAAAGTGAGAGGAAGAGAGAAATAGGAAAGCTAGTACTTAATGAGAAATGTTGAACGAGGAAGAGAGAGGGGAAAAGGAAAGAGAGAAAAAGAAGAGAATGTAAAGAGAAGAAATTGTGGACAGAAAATAATAAAATTTTGAATCCTTGTCTTGTTTTGAAAAATTGGAAACTTTGAGTTAAAGTGAGACGAGAAGAAAAGTAGGAAGAGATAGGAATGTTTTGTTCCTTGCACATTGCATAATCAGAATAGTTTTCGGGCGTTCATACAAATGTTTTCTAACTGCGAAAAAAAAGAGAACTTTTTTTGGTAGAACGGAATAATAGTAATTGTAATTTATTTAGGTTTCATTTTACTTTCAAAATTTTCAGCCAATCAGATTGCATAATCCAAGAGTTTTAAACCTAAACCGAATTGAAACTGTGATTGTGCCCCCGGCCATTACCCGTTAAGTCAGAGACCCGTCCAATGAAAGAGTGGACCTTTGGATAGCTTATACTTTTATACCACCAATTTTTCCACATTTTCACATAATCATCATACCTAATATTAAGGTACCTACACATTTTTTAAAAATCACAACATATTGAACGAAAATAACATCTCACACCTCACTTGTCGCAAGACTTCAGTCAGCATTTTTTTTTTTTTTTTTTTTTTTTTTTAAATTCACAAAATTCCTTTAAGAAAAACAGTCCATGTTTGACAACGTCGCATCGCACAGAAAACGAAGAGAGAACGCCTATTTAAAAGGCAACACTGTGTCCTTAACACTGCCACTTTTCACACTTTCATGAACAAAATCCCCCAAATCCCCCTCCCTTGAGGGTTCTCTCCCTTCTCCTCCCCCCCATGAACCTCCCTCTCCTCCTCCTTTTCCACTTCCCTCCCCTCCTCCTCTCCTTCTCTTTCTCTTCCTTCACCTCATCCTTCTCCTCCTCTTCCTATTTCTGACAACAGGAAGGAGTACCTATTGAAAAAGTACAATACAATGAAACCGCACAACAAAATGAACACTCCACTGGGAAAAAGATGGCGCAAAAATTATGTAAAACCAGCATGACCCTCCCTCTCCTCCTCCTTTTCCACTTCCTTCCCCTCCTCCTCTCCTTCTCTTTCTCTTCCTTCACCTCATCCTCCTCCTCCTTCACCTCATCCTTCTCCTCTTCTTCTTCTTCTCCTCCTCCCCCTCTCCCTATTTCTGACAACAGGAAGGAGTATTGAAAAAGTACAATACAATGAAACCGCACAACAAAATGAACACTCCACTGGGAAAAAGATGGCGCAAAAATTATGTAAAACCAGCGGCGATAGCACCTTCAATGCACCAGTGCCTAATGGATCACTGAAGTTAAGCAACCTGCGCGTGGTTGTTATCCGGATGGGTGACCATCTGTGCAATCGCTGGGTTTTCCCCCGAGGTTAATGTGAGGAAACGGGTAGCTTTTGTCGCCTAATAGAGGATAAAAACCCTTGAAAAAAAAAAAACTGAGAAGTTATTGCTGATTCAATTTGCTGTCTCTCATCTTTTCTGCACTGGACTATTCAAATAGTTAGAAGGTAGATAAAGTTATAGAGGTGTGGAGGACTATTTTGGGTTTGAATATGGAACCAAACAAAAAGTTTTGCCTTCAAACTGATGTTAACTGATAAATATCCCTAAATATCACTGGAAATAACTTTTTTTTTTTAAAGAATATATTCTCATCTCCCTCTCACCCCTATCTAATTCTTCCGCCGTCTCTCTCTCTCTCTCCGTTTTTTTCTTCTTTTTATATGTGTATCACAATCCGAAACTGAAGGGAACTTCAGAGGAACAAACCTTATCGGTTTAGGACAAAGTCTGCCCCGGGCGGGAATCAAACCCGCGAGCTAGCGCTTACAAGGCAGGTCTTCTAATTTAAAATCGACTACTCTGCAAAATCCTGAGGCGACCTTCTAAACAAGCACAGACATTTAATCCTTTTTTAATGAGACTGGGAAATACATATTTATAAAAATAGGTACCTATGTACATAATAAAATATCAATGTAAAGTGTGTCACTCAAGGACAGACCAAGGAGAGAGAGAGAGAGGAAACGGAGGAGAAAGAGAGGGAGGGATGTTAGAATAAGGGAGGGAGGAGAAGGTCAGACGAAGGAGAAAGGGAGGAAGAGGAAGGAGAAAAGGAGAGGAGAGAGAGAAAAGAGGGAAGGAGAGATGGAAAAGATACCAGAGGGAGGGAGGATAATGAGAGAAAGAGGAAGGAGAAGGAATGGGGAGGAAAGAGGGAAGAAGAACGGAGGAGAAAGAGAGGGAGAGAAAGAATAAGGAATGGGAGGGGGGAAGGGGAAGGAAGTAGAGGGGGGAGAGGGAGGGGGAGGGAGGATTAAGAGAGAAAGAGAAGGAGAAGAAATGTAAGAGAGGAACGAGGAGGAAAGAGGGAGAAGAACGGAGGAGAAAGAGAGGGAGAGAAAGAATAAGGAATGGGAGGGAGAGGAAGGAAGTAGAGGGGGAGAGGGGAGGGGACAATTATTTTATATTCAATGTAAATATGACAGGAGATTTGTGTTTTTTCCCCCATTTCATTTTAACATTTTGAAAAGGATAAAATCCTTTTTTTTTCTCCTCGGTGAAGCTATAGAGAATCAATGTCAGTTTTTTCTTGTAGATCTTATATTTTCCAGACGAGACGGTCAGAAGCCTTAATCATCGTTAAAAAAATGCTGATTATTCTGTCCCATATTGGTTCATGAAATGCTTTTTTGAGAGATAGCCGGGTCTTATTTATTTCATGGGTAATGTTTGCTGTGCAGAGGAAAGATAGAGAATTTAGGTTTTTCTTTTCGTCCTATATCGTCATCGTATTCCGTCTTGAATGAGCCATGTGAAGCAGATTTTTTTTCTTTCACCGCCATTGTACCAATTCGTTATTTCGGTAAACGCTCGGAACAAATTTAATAGAACAATGAAGAGTACGTCTACACCACAGGGCAAACATCAAAATTCATCATGGGAGTGTTTTATAATTATAATGAGAGTGTAATATACCTACCTACCCATCCACTGGTTATTAAATGTATAAATACACATAAACTGGCTATATTCAGGGCCGTATTTATGGGAAGAGAAGCCCCCCCCCCCCTCCCCCCCTCGAGCTCCATTTTTCTCATTTACTGTACGTCAGACTCCAATAGATTAGGTACTATCTAAATATTCTAAATTATTCTAAATAAAATACCTGTATTCCCGCCAGGCTCTTTATTATTGTTATTTTTGGGGTGTATTTTATTATTTTTGTCTTGTCAAAAGAGCACGAAAGTTATTTTAGGAATGTAAATCTCTCTCTTCTTCTATTAGAGGAGAGTTATGAATATCTTCCACTCAAAACAATGAGTGTGAATGGCTATGTGTACAGGGTGGCTCAGAAGTGGTCCACTGTTCCACTCGGTAGATTTACGTCCACGAACTTCATGAACAAAAATTTCCAAGAAAAAAAGTGGTCCATCTATGAGAAAGTGTCAAGAAGTGTTCTTTTTAAAAGATTAATAGACAGGTAGACTAGACACCATCTTACGAATTTAGCTAGGTACCTACTTATTAATACGTTTTTATGCATATTTTGCAAACTCGTTCATATTCTTCTACATCCCTTATTCTTTTTTTTTTTTCTTGACATTTATGCCTGATATATGTATTTCGTACATCATATTTTGCGACATTCGTCCATTTTTGTCTATACCTACATTCTGGGTATATTTTGCAACATCCGTACATTTTGTGGGTATATTTTGCCACATTCGTTCATATATATATATTTTTTTTTTTTTTTTTTTTTGTTTATTGGGGTTTTTTGACTTTGATGACACCCTGTATCTTTTTTTGTTGTTGTTGTTGTTGTTGTTGTTTATTGGCGTTTTTTGACTTTGATGACACCCTGTATGTACCTGTTTGTCTATTTTGAATAAGATGGATGCGCGTCTATTATTATCCAAAGTAGCTTCAACCCATGACAGTGAAGAGAAGGAGGAGGAGAAAGAAGAAGAGGAAGGAGGAGAAAGAGAAAAATAAGAAGAACTAGAAAGAGGAGGAGGATGAGGAGGAGAAAGAAAAGAAGAAGAAGAAAAACCAGGAGGAAGAGCAGGAAAAGAAGTTGAAAATAGAGAAAAAGAAGAGAGAAGAGTGGGAATGATAAAAATAACGACATTCTTGCAATAACAACAATGTTGGTACCTCATCTACCCAGGGGCCTTAACCGCCTAAGCGGGGCCCCCCCGGGGCCAATTCTGACAATGGGCCCCTTCTTGCAAAACAATTCTTCACAAACACAAGTATAAGTAGTGCTTTATTTGGATTCCATCCTAAACAGATAAAGTTCGTTCTCGGAACGGCTGGGTTTCTCCTATCCTTCTTTCTCTCTTTGCTTTCGGGACGACAAGAACTATCACTCGTATTTATGAACAAGATTGATCGTTCTTAGATCAGTCTCGAGTCAAAATTGACCAATCAAATGCCTTGAGACTATGCTTAGCACGAACTTAAGAGCCAGCATTTTGTTCATAAATATGGGTGTGAGTACTTACAGCTCCCTTTATCAAACTTCTTAAATAAAATGAAAATATTGGTGATTCCGGTTCCCCTTAAGGAGGTCGTCCCCAGGGGCAAGTGGGCCCTAACCCCCTGTGACTGACCCTGATATCTACCTACACGTATGAAATGTGTTTGTGATATGATGTAATGAGAGTGTGCTATGTTTGTACTATATGGACATGTTGTGATATGTTTATACAATGTTTACTTATGTATTTGTATGATACCGTTTGTACGCTATGGATATATGCTGTTTTATTGTTTGTTTTTGTTGCTGTTAGCGTTATGGAATGCTTGTCAACAGGTAGACCCTGTCTTTTGGGAGAGAAAATGATTGTTGAAATGCGTATACGTATTTGTTAGGTGCAGGTTGCAAAAGATCTTGTAAAGGTCGGAAAGATGTTAAGTCAACATTTTACTTAAATGCTTCACTTGTGATGAAGTTGAAAATAATAGGAATTCGAATTCTAATTGTGTTGAGCATAAATGCTTGTCACAAATGTCGTTCCCCAATTAATAGACTACGCTAAAATTTCATGACTTGACTTGGACTTGAACCACCAACCTCCAGATCCGGAGTCCACCGCGCAACTACTACACTACTGAGGTTGGTACTGGTAGGTATGTAGTTGAAAATAATAAACTGCTACGAATAAACTCCTAAGTTAAGGAACTGGGTATTTTAATATAAGAATCCATTGTTCATAATTATGAAAGGCTTTCTCTTCCACCTAACCTACTGCCAATCACTCGACCACTTCGTCTTAAATAACATGAGACTCTTCGTTACATTATGTATGTTTATTTTGGTTATTCGTTATACTATGTTTCTTTTGGTTATATTAAAATTGTCTTTATTGCCTATAATACGTTATGGTATTAAACATAAGTATACAATACATACACGGTGTCCCTTGATCTCTAAAAAGATGCATTTTGATCTACATTCGTAGTAAATTTAAAATAGAAAGTAAAAATTACCATAATGTAGGTAATTAATATCATGATTCAGTATCATTTTTGCTTTTGACTTCTTAATAGTGCCCAAATCACTAGTAAACGAATTTTCTCATTAAAACGCATAAAACTGGCTTCAAAGTTAATGCTGATGTGCGATTTGTACAGTCTCAAGCCGGGTGTGATGGTTTGTAACCCTCGGATTTATGTCAGAGATATATTTTCGCATAGTGTGGACACATGTTTAGGGACACCCTGTATTATTATAAGTAGGTAATATTCTCGCCACAACTTCTTTACGAAAAAAAAAACTCAAGAATAAAGACAATCTATTTCGAGTCTTCTGTTAATGTTCCCCTCTCTTGCATCTGTTGTCTTTATTTTTACTTCAAGAAAAGTATTAAACTTGAAGAGAGAGAAGAAGGTTAGGAGAGGAGCAGATTATCCTTGAAGAGATCACCGTTTTTGTCCCTATCAAGCTGGGACTAACTATTTTTTCCCCATCCGTGGCACAAGCTCTGCTTATACGCGGATGGGTATACCATTTATAAGAAAAATGTATGTTCTGAGTTTTTTGTCGATCAAATATAAATGGAAACTTATTAAAAAAAAAAAAAAAAAAAAAAAAAAAAAAAAAAAAAAAAAGAGATGACATGGTACCAATTCGAAATAGTGGAGATGCAATCGTAGCCAACCCATGATTACTGGAGATTCCAGGTTAACTAATCCATAATTAGAGGAGTTAACCAATTCTTTTTTAGTCGAGGTTGCAAGAAAATCGATCTGAAATTGGTGGAGATGCCAAGATTACTTACATGTTGCCAATCAACAATGTAGGTACAAATAACATATATGTCTCCCAAGGTCACATTGTCCACTCTGCAGCGACTATATCTTAAAGTTCTAGGTAGATATATCTCTTTAAAGTTCTTTCAGTAGAAGCTGGCTAGCCGGAAGCTGTAATGTAGGTTATTCGTTAGTTTCTTACAATCTGGAGACTCTTTGGAGCCAGGGTTGCATTTTAGAAGCGCCAAAGAGATAGAAACTAAGAGGAAGATAGCGCGAAAGAGATAACTAGAGGAAGCTAGCCAGAAAAGTTCTGAAACGGAAGAAAACAAAAGATATTTAAAACGACGTGATGAAGTTTTTAATTGAATAAAATGCAAGATTACTGGATGGTGCGAAAAAGAACAATTATTCAGGTACACTTTAGTAGACAGTTACCTGACTACAAATTTTCAATTCATTACATAAAGTTTGACTCTGTAAATTTGAGTAGCTACAACTTAACTCCATACACAACAAACCCACCCTGAGACTCAGGTGTAGAGGCAAACAGCCCCAAAAGTTGAGTTAAGTTTATAAGAATCTACAACTCAAGGTGCACAAACCATACAAATTTGTATAGGATCTTAAATGAAAGAAAAATGCAAATAACTACATATTACAACTTTACAGTCCAAGGTAGCCAAAATGCCTCGTTATTTTTTTTTATTAATTTTTTATTATTATTATTATTATTATTTTTAAATTTATTTATCCACCTGAGAGTTCCATAGGTATTGTGTTTAGGTAGAATCTCCAAAGTGATTGACAATTTTTTGATCATTGTTGAGAGTTTGAAAGTTGGAATTTGAAAAGAATTTAGGTATGCAACTTGACACAAAGCACTCATTTTGTATTATACGGATATTTTTCTGTATTTATGATATTAGTTGGAATTTGAAAAGAATTTAGTATCCAACTTGAGACAAAGCACTCATTGGTGTATTATACGGATATTTTCTGTATTTATGATATTAGGGGAAGTCCGGACAAAGTGATCCGTCCGGGCAAAGTGGTGGCAGTGGTGCACCCCCAACTTTTACCCCTCTCTTAGCTCTAGGAGTGTAGGGGAAACTATGAAAGAGAGGAGGTTCTCCTCTCTTTCATATTCTCCTGAGGAGAATACTTGTCTCCTAACTGTAGGTATAACTGTACCTTCCATCACCTACCCATACGTACCTAGGTATTTTCTGTACTCAAAGATTCGTGAACCTCCCGTATCAGGTTTGGGAATTTCCAAATCTTCTTCTGGGACCTAAATGTTTCTCTAATCCAACCAGCCAGCAAGTCTTGCATTTTTTTTTTTTTTTTTTTTTTAAAGCATCAGGGGAGAATCACCATCAGGGGAGAAAACAAAAAGAATCAGCATCAGGAGAGAATCAGCATCAGGAGAGAAAACAAAATGAACTTTTGTTTATACTCAATACTCGGGAAAATGTTCTGAGTAATTTTTATCGTCACTGAGGTAATAATACTCACATTTTCCAAACAGTTAAGAGGATTCGAAAAAAAGTTCTACCACAATAGACGCTAAAAATTTAATAGGAACTTCAGCTCCTACAGGGACTATTTGAAAGTTTCCTTTTTTGAATATTTCACTCCTGGGTCTTCAATTATCAGAAATAATCCCCAGCACGCGTTAAAAAGATTTCATCTCGTTTTTTGGAAAGAAAATAATGATGAAAATTAGGTTTCGGGTATGAGTCCCATTAAATAATTGGGGTGGAAAAAAAATGAGAGGAAAAAGTATTAAACTTGAAGAGAGAGAAGAAGGTCAGGAGAGGAGCAGATTATCCTTGAAGAGATCACCGTTTTTGTCCCTATCAAGCTGGGACTAATTCCAAATTAGTGGAGATGACATGGTAACCAATTCGAAATAGTGGAGATGCAATCGTAGCCAACCCATGATTAGTGGAGATTCCAGGTCAACCAACCCATGATTAGTGGAGATTCCAGGTTAACTAATCCATAATTAGAGGAGTCAACCAATTCATTTTTAGTCGAAGTTGCAAGAAAATCGATCTGAAATTGGTGGAGATGTCAAGATTACTTATATGTTACCAATCAACAATGTAGGTACATATATGTCTCCCAATGTCACATTGTCCACTCTGCAGCGACGATATCTTAAAGTTCTAGGTAGATATATCTCTTTAAAGTTCTTCCAGTAGAAGCTGGCAAGCTGGAAGCTGTAATGTAGGTTATTCGTTAGTTTCTTATAATCTGGAGACTCTTTGGAGCCAAGGTTGCATATTAGAAGCGCCAAAGAGATAGAAACTAAGAGGAAGTTAGCGCCAAAGAGATAACTAGAGGAAGCTAGCCAGAAAAGTTCTGAAACGGAAGAAAACAAAAGATATTTAAAACGACGTGATGAAGTTTTTAATTGAATAAAATGCAAGATTACTGGATGGTGCGAAAAAGAACAATTATTCAGGTACACTTTAGTAGACAGTTACCTGGCGTTTTACCCAGGGTCGTGCTACTTTCACTTCCTCGAAAATCACTTTTGGTGATTTTTCCCCCTTTAGAGTTTGTTGGAGCAGGGCCCAGGACAGAGGCAAAAACTTTGCTCTTAATACAATTGAAAGATATAGAGGACTAAGAAGAAATGCAGAAGGGAAAGACAGATAAGACTAGTGTATCTCAGGTACCGGTATAAAATGAAGAATAGAATAGAAGAAGAAATGAGGAAAAACTTGGAAGTTAAGTTTTAATTAGAAAAAAAGTACCTCGTGCAAAGTCTTTAGTCTCTGCGCTCCATTGTTTTTTGTCTTTCATCCGGCAATCTATCTGCTCTCGCCCATCCTTAAAAATCTTAAGATGAAACTTTGACTCGAAAATATGAAGCCAACTTTCTATGAACTTATCAAGTCAACTTCCTATTCGAAAATATCAAAATCGGAGTAAAAATTTTAATTTTCTTTTGAAAATTGACGAACTTTGACTCGATTTTTTACGAGGTAATAAAAGATTGGACGCCTGTTGGACCGTTATTAATTTTATTTATTACTTGAGTTTGAGGTTAAACCCATTGGCGTAGCGTCCATGTAGGGCGTGTATGGCGGCCATACACTCAAAAATTCCACTCAAATACCCTTAAATATTGACTTTAAAAAATTATTGTATTATTATTAGATAGATATTGTGATAGAAATTAGTGTCCGCCCTACACTTGGAGTTAGACCACGCTATAACGCCACTGGTTAAACCTAAGAAGGAAAATGAAATTTTTGGGTTAATCAGTCAGTCTCCTTTATTGCGAAATATTTGCGATTTCTGCAACATATTGGCTCAGCATCAACAACTAGACAAGCACTTGGTTCAGGAAACTAAATTCTTGTACACAAAAAGCCCTCTCTGAGGCTTAGTTGTAGGGGGAAACAGCTCTAAAAGGTGGGTTATTATACGAATTAAGGAGCGCTACTCCACCCCGCCATGCGCCAAGTCAAAATTTGACAGCGCTACTAAGAGATCTACGTACAATACGAAACTATTTAAAAATTAAAAAAAAAAAAAAAAAAAAAAAAATTTTAAAATACAAAAAAAGGAGGTTCTAGTAATCTAGTTGAGTCCTAGTCCTAGAAATTTCCAAGATTGAAAATTCCTACTTAATAATTTTATTAATTACTTATTCACAACCCAGTATTTAAAGTTCTAGTTTTTCTCCATTATAATCTAGGCTTCATCTGATGAAGCGCGGCGTATTTCATAGAAAATGAAATAATCATCGAAACTTTGAAACTTTTTTGTGCACTTCTATAAGAAACTGTTTTTCTGCTTCACAGCTATCATTATTAAGTGTTTCAAAATAAACACCCAGAAAATCTTTGTTTGTGCCACTGAATTCTAAGAAAGGCGGGGGATTTAATATTCGTAGTAACTTTACCTTCAGTGCAAAGGTTGAACAGTCCACTATAGCGGTAATGAAGGTAATATATATTTTATTCAGAATTTGTAAGTTTATTCAGCAAAAGTTGGGCTACCACTTTTCGTGAACTATGTATGTATATCAAAATTCGCCTTGGTTCACTAAATAACGAGCTCAACTTTAATCCAAACCACAGATTCTCAGACCCACAATCTCATTTGCTTACTGGCTCCCTCAACTTCATTTGATATTCGAAATAAAAAACTATAGGGGTATTTGAACAATTTACTATAGGTACAGTCTAAATAAAGCACTGTTTTACTTTTACATAATTATTATGATAGGTACTTTCATTATATGTACATACCTATTATCAGAATTATCACTTTTTATTGAGGATAATTAAAATATTCCTACATAGGCTTAGGCAACAATATGCATAGGTATTAGGAAGCCATTCAATCAATGTTGAGATTAATTTGGAATAATATGAGTCGTAGACAAAGGATCACCGACTTCTGAGCATCTTCAACAGATTCTTTTAGAATTTTATTATACTTAATACGCATGTGATACGTCACTATGAGGGGGTGTTAGATTCTACAATGTCTCCACTTCTGGTGTGACACTGCCAAGTCTAGTTACTTCTACAAGACAGTCTGTGAGAGGCCTTCATCATGGGAATGCCCGCTATCTCTCTCCACCTAATAACGAAACAGAATGAGGCTCATTAATTTTGAATCTGCTGCGGGGGCGGACACGGCCTCTATTGCTCCAGTAAACAATATTAGTTTATTGCCCAGTCAGCCAGTCTAAGAGCAATCGAAGAGTAAACACTTTGAAAAATATTTCTTTTTTGATTTTTTTGAGATTTCACTTTCAGTAGGAATTGATATTGTTTGTTTCATTTAGTGAGTCTTCGTAAAGGTGGACAATTTTTTTTCTAAATAAACAGGCATTAAAATAATAACGCCAAGAACATTTAATAGTCTTTGTATTGTGTAATTACTTTTTCCGGATGTAAAGCCGAAGTGAAGTCGTTTAAAACCATCGTAAATAAATAACTTCTAAATATTATAAACGTTATTTTGTGACCGTTTCTTTAAAAATTACCGCTATGGCACACCTCGGTCGTTATACCTCTGTGTTCGTTGTTTCCGTACGTAACCCTTACGTCCTAACGTCAAGTTAAAGTAAAACCCCCGCTGTGAACAATGTGACTATTAAAATCCCAGAAAGATTTCAAACATCCCTCCTCTGCTAATCAGCGCGTTAGTAGTGGGGGAATGCTGAAACCCAACAACACCCCTGCCGTCAGTTTACCGAAAGATCTCCCGCCGAGTGGGTCCAAGCCCAGTGCATCACGTGGTGGGGGTACGCCCCCTGCGAGGAAGGATCTCAACCGCTACCTGGGGGCGTCCGAGAGTCCGGTGCCTCCACGGAAGGAGAACCTTAGCTTGAATCTCAACTTGAGAAAGAATCGGAAACCGTTGAAGTCAACGCCGGACCAAAGTCCATCGGAGGAGAATGTGACGTTCCTGGACTCCCCCACCTCCTCATTAGACCACGCATCCTCAGACATGTCCACTCTAGCTGTAGAGAGACCGAGGAAGAAGCTGTCGTTCCGAGAACCAGAGATCATGGGGTATTACATGCAGATGAAACAGGGCGTAGCATCTCGTCTATCCAGGAAGAACAAATCACCCAAGACCAGTGTCGGAGATAAGGGCATATCTGCGGCTCAGTCCACTGTTGTGAAAAATTCGGCAGTGGCGTATGAGACAGATGATTCGGATGTGTTCAACTTGAATACGTTCAGTGATTCAGCGGAGGATCTGGATTTGGAGGTAACGTATGATTGAAATATTTTACTGATTTGACCTAAAACATTCGTGGAAGACGAGTGTTGTTTCCTTTGAAACGGTACTGATACATATTGTAGATCGTAGCCATACTTTTGCGAGAGGAGATAACCTTTATAACCCTTATCTCCTCCCTACTTTCCAGCGTGTTTAGACGGGATCCCAACTTCACTCTAAACCTTGTCAATCATCTCTTTTATATTACTTGACGTATTTTACTGATTTGACCTAAAACATTCGTGGAAGACGAGTGTTGTTTCCTTTGAAACGGTACTGATATTGTAGATCGTAGCCTTCCTTCTGCGAGAGGAGATAACCCTTATCTCCTCCCTACTTTCCAGCGTGTTTAGACGGGATCCCAACTTCACTCTAAACCTTGTCAATCATCTCTTTTATATTAAAACCCAACTTTGTTGTCGAAGAATTCTTCCTGATTTTCCTCCTTCCATCTACCTATGTACATTAAACCCAGTAAATTTCACCTACCTAAGTACATATGTAATTATGTATGTTCTTTCTCACTTTGAATTTGGAATCCATCAAACCTCGTGACATAAACAGCCACCGACTTTACAAGAGTGTGTGTTAGTATTTTACTGATTTGACCTAAAACATTCGCGGAAGATGAGTGTTGTTTCCTTTGAAACGGTACTGATACATATTGTAGATCGTAGCCATCCTTCTGCGAGAGGAGAAAACCTTTATCTCCTCCCTACTTTCCAGCGTGTTTAGACGGGATCCCAACTTCACTCTAAACCTTGTCAATCATCTCTTTTATATTAAAACCCAGCTAGAACTTGAGCCCCAGCTCTCCGAATTACGAGTCAAACGTTCTCTCTAAAACCTCTTAGATACTGGAGTAACTTCGCAAAATCTTAATATTAATAATAATTTCCACCTATTTTCTTCAATAAAATCGTTGTCACACTAAATACCAAATTGCAGCTCACTTCAAATGATATACCGATAATAAAAATAACAACGAGTTAAGCACTGCATTAGTGTAATACGCAAATACTTAAATAGTGAATAGGGTATCATCATCTTTCTAAATCTCAGAATTAGTAAACTGTTAAAGAAAACATTATTGCTTATTGAATGCAATAAAAATGTAAATTCGAATGATACAAAACTGGAACTCGAACCCCAGCTCTCCGAATTACGAGTCAAACGTTCTCTCTAAAACCTCTTAGATACTGGAGTAACTTCGCAAAATCTTAATATTAATAATAATAATTTCCACCTATTTTCTTCAATAAAATCGTTGTCACACTAAATACCAAATTGCAACTCACTTCAAATGATATACCTACCGATAATAAAAATAACAATGAGTTAAGCACTGCATTAGTGTAATAGTGTAATACGTGTAGTGAATATAGGGTATCATCCTCTTTCTAAATCTCAGAATTAGTAAACTGTTAGAGAAAACATTATTGCTTATTTCTTCAATAAAATCGTTGTCACACTAAATACCAAATTGCAACTCACTTCAAATGATATACCGATAATAAAAATACCTAACAATGAGTTGAGCACTGCATTAGTGTAATACGCAAATACTTAAATAGTAAATAGGGTATCATCCTCTTTCTAAATCTCAGAATTAGTAAACTGTTAAAGAAAACATTATTGCTTATTGAATGCAATAAAAATGTAAATTCGAATGATACAAAATTTTCTGCATAGCAAAATGCAACAATCTATACTTACAATATATGTATGTTCTTTCTCACTTTGAATTTGAAATCCATCAAACCTCGTGACATAAACAGCCACCGACTTTACAAGAGTGTGTGTTTGAACGCTACATTAAAAAGCTTTTCCATCAAGGCTTTGACAAGTCATCTGTGTAAAAGCTCCTCTTGTTCCTTTACCGTTTAGTATATTTTCGTTTTTTATGTGAACAGACAGCTGTCAAGGGAGTTACACACGGGAATATCTGGGATATGCCAAAGACTTTGAAAAACTCGAAACGTCCACTAAAAATGGTCCTCTGAAAGAACAGAGTAGGTCCATAGATGCCGTTTAATACGGATAAAAGAACGAGATTCCATCCACCTGGATTCAGTTAGGTCCAGGGTCTTACGGTCTTTTGTTGAATTTATGATTTTCTCAACCAACCTCAGTGGTGCAGTTGTTAACGCGTTGGACTTTGGATCTGGAGGTTGGTGGTTCGAGTCCAAGTCATGTCATGAAATTTATCTAGGTGAAATAATCGGGGAACGATGTTTGTGACAAGCATTTAAATATGCTTAACACAATTAAAATTCCTTTTTTTTTTTTTTTAATTTATGATTTTCTCTTGCACAGAAATCCAAATGGATTTTATTTTAACATGTAGCTGGCCAGAAGAAAGTTGAAAAAAAGAAACAATAACAAATAAGTATAATTATCTATTTGAGTGTAAACAAAGTTATAGGCACAGAAAATTCAAATGAAGGAGAAATTTCCATATTAAAGTTGTATGAATATTGAAATTGACGGGCCTAAAACAATAAAAAGTAATCATAACGTTGATAAAACATGGTTTATAATTTGTAAATCGTGTGTACGACTTTGACAAGTGTGTACGTACCTTTATTTAAACGGAGTAGCATGTGTACCGTTTTGCCCCCGTGTTCCCCTACATGTTGTAAATATTGTTTGTATATTTGGTTCCCAAATTAACTCCATTGTTTACATCCTGCCCTGGTGTTTGTTGAAAATTTCGAAATTTCGACCCATTCTCCTCTGTTAAAATTAGAGTAATGTGGATTAAACCATTTGAAATGTGGTACCCTACATTAGTGATGCAAGTTTTAATGGAATCATGAATAAATTATCTGTCGCATCATTAATGAATTATTTGTTGTATCATGAATGGAATCTTTGTGGTACCTACCAGCAGACCCTTTTCACAACTTTTACAAATGTCTACCTCAAAAGAACTCTGTTTTAATGTCGCTGCTAGAACTTGAGCCCCAGCTCTCCGAATTACGAGTCAAACGTTCTCTCTAAAACCTCTTAGATACTGGAGTAACTTCGCAAAATCTTAATATTAATAATAATTTCCACCTATTTTCTTCAATAAAATCGTTGTCACACTAAATACCAAATTGCAGCTCACTTCAAATGATATACCGATAATAAAAATAACAACGAGTTAAGCACTGCATTAGTGTAATACGCAAATACTTAAATAGTGAATAGGGTATCATCATCTTTCTAAATCTCAGAATTAGTAAACTGTTAAAGAAAACATTATTGCTTATTGAATGCAATAAAAATGTAAATTCGAATGATACAAAATTTTCTGCATAGCAAAATGCAACAATCTATACTTACAATATAGCAATTCAACATTCTACATACCTAGTAATGCAATGAAAGATTTAGGAGAGCAATCTGAGCGCACGGCAGTGCGCCAGGCCAAGTTCCAGTAAGCACGCCTGTGTATCTTTACACGAACCGATTCGGCAGGAGAGCAATATATTATTCTTTGAATTATACAGGGTGGTTGGAAGTTGTTGGCTTTTTTCTCAAGTGGAATATAAATTATCATAATATAGGTATCTAACGATCTAATGTACACTAGATAAATGATGTTTATTGGAAAATAGGTCCCTACGTTAAATACCTATGAATTATCTACCTATAATGCTAATATTTCTATGGGGTGCGAAAAACAATTTTATTGGCACTATAGGCCAGATTAGGGTCTCCAGATCAAATTTTTAAAAAGTAGGACATTTGGTTCCAAAAACCCGGACATTCCATCGAAAACCCGGACATTTCCAGATTTCAAAATGTATAGTTTGCACCAGTGCTCAGGGTGCAGAGAACACTGCATTTGCCAGATTTGCCTTACTTAAGTTACACACGATCGTTCTTCTTCACATTCCGATGAAAGCAAACATTTTTACTGGATTTGTTGATGTTTCATGAATACGAATTTCCATAATGTAAAGACAATCATTAGTCATGTAAAATACACATGACGAATTGTCAACCTATGTATAAATTGTAGGCATTTCTAGGTAAAACATGAAGTAGGTATTTACTTATTCTGAACTGAATTCACTGAATAAAAGAGACAAATTAATAAATTATTCAATAAATACTGTGATTTATGAATCTCATCAAAAACCCGGACATTTCCCAAATTTTCAAAAATCCCCCCGGACACCGGACAAACATGTAAAAACCCGGACATGTCCGGGAAAACCCGGACGTCTGGAAACCCTATCTGCAAGGGAGCTTGGTTGGGAAAATTGAATGTGCGACATCACCGCGTATGGGAGCGTATGTCGTTCAGTAAATCAGGTTTAGAGCTATTTTTCAAATCGATTTCTCTGGATCTAGAAGTTCCCCGCCTCCTCTAGGATACTAGTAGAAGTAAAACTCAATTTATCCTTTCAATTTCCAACCGGACAAACATGTAAAAACCCGGACTTGTCCGGGAAAACCCGGACGTCTGGAAACCCTAGGCGCAAAAATCGCAATTTTTTTACTCATTCACTCACTCACTCACTCATCAAAATGTTGAGGCACTTCCCGATATAG
>NW_007379061.1:0-9640 GCF_000475195.1 Diaphorina citri
TTCCAGATCCGAAATTCGGTTCAGGTCCAGCTATGTATTTTCTCTGATTTTTCGCCGAATTGGATCGAGCAGGCAGGAGACATAGTTACCTACATACTTATGTACCTACCCGTATTTATTGTTGACAAGGCCAATTCAACTAAGTTTTGGAGGACCACATGGAAGTATAAGGTAGGGGAGGGGAAGTAATGATCCCGATGTGTATCCTTAAAAAAAAAATGAAAAAAGCACAACATGGTGTTCATAAGAGTGGCGCGAATTTCAAATTTTGAAAACCAAAACCAGTAAAATAACAGCAAGAGGGATAATGTTCGTTCTCGGAACGGCTGGTTATCTCCTATCCTGTATTCCTTCTCTCTTCGATTTCGGGACGATAAGACCTTAGCAGTTACAGTTCCCTCTATCAAACCTCTTTCTAAAAAAAAAGTTCATACGAAACTGGCTTTCCAGATCCGAAATTCGGTTCAGGTCCAGCTATGTATTTTCTCTGATTTTTCGCCGAATTGGATCGAGCAGGCAGGAAACATAGTTACCTACGTACTTATACGTAGGTACCCGTATTTATTGTTGACAAGGCCAATTCAACCAAGTTTTGGAGGGCTATGCAGACTGCTGCTGGTTTTCCCGGACCAACTCAGGCTCCATGATTTTTGTGTGAGTAGGCGGTTAGTTCGTCGCATGGAGGGTGATACCCCCATCACTAACAACCTTAGCAGTTATCAAGTGACATCAAAGTGCTTTTAAGTCAGCTCCCATGGCGTAGTGGTCACTGCACTCGCCTTGCACGCGGGAGACCCGGGTTCGATTCCCGGCGGGGTTTCTTCGAATCTCTCTCTCTCCTCTTGATGTCTTTCTCTCTCTCTCCCTCTCCTTCTCCATTGTATGCTCGATTACCTCTTAAGCCCTCTGTCTTCTTCCTTTTCTCTGTCTCTCTCTCTCCCTCTTTCCCTCTTTCTCGTCCTAATTCTCTTTCTCTCTCTTCCTCACTAGCTCCTTCTCTCTCTCACTTCATCTTTCTCTCTCGAGTTCCCTATCCCATCTCTCTCTCTCTCTCTCTCTCCTTCATCTCAATGGTTTATAGTCTTAAGGATTAAGTAAGGATTCCACTTTACCTCTAGCAAGGTCCAAGTATCCTCTTCAAGTCAACCTCTAATGAGTGGTTAACACCAGGGTCACCGTATACTGGAGGTCGTGGGTTCGACACTAGCCTCTTAATTAAAAAAGCTTGGTTTCATTTCCAGCCGAGTTATGGAATTTTTCCGAATAGGTAGTTTTGGGAATTTGACCACCAGTAGGTACTACAGCCTGCAGCCTATACTTCTGGGTTAAAGGTAGGTATCTAACCTTCCAGCGAATGAGGTGTCTTAAGCGCCCTAAAGTTGAATAAACAAAGATCTTCGTTCTAAACTGACCACCGGTCACAAGTCGTATAATCCCTCATTCTTCAATTGACTAGGTAGTTTATTCCTGATGCTCTCGAGTTATTTCTCAACTGCAGTATATTCCACTACACCCGTTCCATTCTAAAGTTCCCTGCCCGTTTCATTTCATTATTCCCTGCCCGTTCCATTTCATAATTCCCTGCTCCGTTTCATAAGTTCCTTCTGTCCAATGACCACTTGCACATATTCAGCGTTGGTCATTCGAGTGATGTCCTGTTTCCGAGCAATTCTCTATTGTTTCATATCATCATTTTCCTCCCACGCACTCGACATCATTTTCTCCTAACTCATCATCATCATTCTTCACAGGGGCGAATCCAAGGGTCTAAACAACATAAATATTCGGAAGCCAGCCTAGTTAGCTTAGTTGGTAGTGCGTCTGCCTTGTAAGCGCTAGGCCGCGGGTTCTATTCCCGCCCGGGGCGGATTATATCCTGATGGGATAATGTTCGTTCTCGGAACGGCTGGTTATCTCCTATCCTGTATTCCTTCTCTCTTCGATTTCGGGACGATAAGACCTTAGCAGTTACAGTTCCCTCTATCAAACCTCTTTCTAAAAAAAAAGTTCATACGAAACTGGCTTTCCAGATCCGAAATTCGGTTCAGGTCCAGCTATGTATTTTCTCTGATTTTTCGCCGAATTGGATCGAGCAGGCAGGAGACATAGTTACCTACATACTTATGTACCTACCCGTATTTATTGTTGACAAGGCCAATTCAACTAAGTTTTGGAGGACCACATGGAAGTATAAGGTAGGGGAGGGGAAGTAATGATCCCGATGTGTATCCTTAAAAAAAAAATGAAAAAAGCACAACATGGTGTTCATAAGAGTGGCGCGAATTTCAAATTTTGAAAACCAGTCTATCGTCCCAGATACCGTTTCTAGAAAGTTCTATCTGCGGGTTGTTTTTCTATTGACTGCCAATGAAAACAATGAATGAATGAATACCTAATTGACTCTATCTCTAGGTTTAACAAGCCCGTAGGTACCACCTACACATTTATCCTCTTCCTAATCACTGTTTTTATTCCAAAATTATTCTACCTTCGCGTAGGGTTCTGGTACGCCAGGTAGGTAGGTACTGGTATGTTTACTTTCTATTTTCTATTGCTCAACCTGTTTTCTATTAAATCTGGCAGAATCATCAGACCAAATTGTTGACTGTTTCGGTCTGCTCCCTGTATAAATTCTCCTTTTGTATCAAGAGGGATTGATACAACCCAGAAAAGAGCATATTATGACTACTTGACTACTTAGGCACTACGCAACCTACTGTTCAAAACACTCGTAACGCTATCAGCAACTGTAAAATTTTCTATGTTTGGTCCAATTTGGAATTTCACAAAAGATCTAACCAGGTCGCAGTGATAGGGCGTTTATTTATAGCCAATGGCCTTACTTATACCAATACCAATTTGGAATTTTCTTGCTTTTTGGAAGTAGGCTATCAGAGAAAAATTGACCCTGAAAAATAAAATTACCTTCGATGGAGGACTTATCCTGCAGGATGTCAGCAGTCAGCTAAAAATTGTCCCTCGGGAACACAGACTCAAAGTGTCTACACAATAAAATTAACAATCACTACACCGAATTAAAAAAGTAAAAAAATGTACGGAAATTTATAAAAACAAAATCTACCACAAACACCGGGAGAATGATATAAAAAATAGCCCGAAAAATACTAAATGCCCTCAAAAAATTAAAAACAAATTCCTAAATTTTTCAATTGCACTTTTTTGGTTTGAAAAGACCACCGAATCAAGTTCTCAAAATACCAAGTGACTATTTTCCGAACACGCTGGTACCGAAAATTTCCAGACAACAAACTAGTCGACAGCTCGGGAGATAACGGAAAACTGAAAGAACGGAGAGGGAGAAACTGAGAAAAACCATCCGAAAACGGATAAAAAACGGTTAGAGAAAAGCGGTGTTTTCGCTCGTCGGGGGAGGGCGCCAAATGAGAAACTGTTATGAAAATGAGGGCCGTGGTGACGAGAGGGGAAAATTCTCACTGAGAACCATTCGAGAGCAACAAGTGGGATAGAACGGGTCGAGGAGAAGAGGGGAAAAGCGATGTCGGGAGAGGGAAATGGGAGAGAGGGAAATTTTACTGTAAAATATTTTCCCAGTTTATCCGAAGGTTTTCGCGAGTTACTTTCCCATTTTGGCCCTTTGTTATATTTATGTTTATTTATTTTGTGCCATTTTCATGCACCCCTGGTTTCATTTGTTTCCTTTCACCATAATCAGATCAGACTATCAGACTAATTCCGGTCACTCACAATCAGACTGTTGACTTGGGTTTGTCCTAGGTCTGCCAGAGAGTGGTAACCTGTGTAGTGGGAAAAGCTTCCGACCTACGAGCTACGTCTCTCCTTTCATCTTGCAACATACGAGACTTATGCCACCATTCCACCGAAGATGGCAGACATCAGCTTGGACCTTAAGGTAAAGATATATCGCCACATCATAAGAGCTCCAGTCATGCACTGGATTTCCCAGTAATAAATTCAAAGGAAGGATGTCAAAGTTTTCCCTTCTGACAAACTTCTATTGAAGAATATGACTTTGTATAATTAGGTAACTTTGTTGTAAGGATTTACACTGCGTTATAGAAAGTAAAATGAGAAAATAGGATAAGAAAATGCTTATGCCTACCCATATTGTCAAAATGGAAAACTATATCTATAGGCAACAAAACAAACATAGAAAGCACATAGGCAGAAAAAAAGAGGCCACGCTATCAACTTGTTCCAAGCACCAAATCTCTCTCTCTCTCTCTCTCTCTCTCTCTCTCTCTCTCTCTCTCTCTCTCTCTTTCTCTCTCTCTCTAATCTATAGTTAGTTACTTCTTTATATTTTGCGTGCACACATCACTGCGTATGAAAATGTATTTCCAGATAACAGAATCATAGTCGGTTTTATGAAAGAGAAAGAAGTCAGTTTGGGTTCTAAATTTCAAATACAAAACACGGCCTCACACTGGGTGAAGTGAAAGTATAATAAAAGTAGGTTTCTAGCCTTAATACTAGATTGTCACCGTGATAAAAAATCTGGTGTGAACATCACACGACTTTCCTTATCCTATTGAATGATGCTTATTTGAGTGTTCTTTTACCCTAACTTTTACCTCTTTTCCTCTTCCCTCATTATCTTCTCTTGCGCCCCTCTTTTTCACCTGTTTCTGTCTCCCTCTCTCTCTCTCCCTCCCTCTCTCTCTCTTTCTCCCTCCCTCCCTCTCTCTCTCTTTCTCCCTCTCTCTTCTTCACTTTCCATTTCAGTTCCATTCTTTCCTCCACTTTGAAAAACAACACCAGTTGAGAGAGAGAGAAAGAGAGAGAGAGAGAGAGAGAGAGAGAGAGAACAAAGTTGTTGCTGAAAAAAACACTTGGAGAATGCTAGAAACTCTGTAAACAAGACTCTCAGTGGGGGAGAGAACGTTATGGGGAGGGAGCGACCCGAAACCTTTTTCTGGGGAGCGACGACAGTGTCGTATCTTTATCGAAGGGAAGCACCACCGTCCTTCCTCTCTCTAGGATTTTTCTCAAGTCTTCAATAATATGGGTTTATTTTGCAAGTTACTGGGTGGCTCTGGTCATTTGGTGACACTGTCTTGAATTTATTTATGTTAAAGCAGAGGCCTTTTTTACAAGGCTTGTGGATATCACAGCATTACCACACCTGAAACTTTTATCATTCCATACTTTCGTGGAATAGGCCCTACTGTATATGGGTTTATAGCTTCCGTTCCCCTTCAAAAATCTCTCACCACACCACTAGGAGGGACTGTGTGGAGTCAAGGGGAAGAATTAGATAAAGCGAATGTAAAGGGAAAGATAAACCCTCCCCTCCTCTAGTGATCACTTGACTTGAATTTGGAATCTTGCATTCCAAGCGTTTGATTTTCATTCCTGTCTATTCTGTCGAAAGCTCTTCCATTGAGAACTTCTGGCAGCTAATTTGAAAGGAATATAAACATTGCTGAAGGCGTTAAGGCCTGTCCACACTTTCTTTTTGTTTTCATTCTCTCTTTCTTCCCTTCTTTGTTCCTTCCTTAATTTCTTTCTTTGGGAAAGGGGAAATCTTCAAAAGACGCACATGGGAAAAAAACTTTTGCAGTGGGGAGAGTCCACAACTCCACACGTGTGTTGGAAATATCGAGACTTCTTGGCTGAAAAATTGACAGTGTTTCCTCAAAGTTGATGTGTTGGGAATCTTTTGGGTTACTTAGTCGTCCAAAAATTTCCAATTTCCGTGGGAGGTTGAAAAAAGGAAACCTTCAAAGGCCGACCTTGCCGTACTTTGAATAGCTTGGCTTGCCAGTGCGTACCTTGATGTTGACAAGCAGCACTTTTGCGCCTAAACAGAACTGAAATTGCTTTGACACCTGACTCTGACAATGTTTTTCAAAACACTCCAAGGTAGGTAAACACAGAAACTTGAATGTAGACAAGCAGCACTTTTGCGCCTAAACAGAACTGAAATTGCTTTGACACCTGACAATGTTTTTCAAACACTCCAAGGTAGGTAAACACAGAAACTTGAATGTAGACGATTCGTACACAGAAAGCCAACTCTGAGGCTTAAGTGTAGGGGGCAAACAGTTCTAAACGTTGGGGCTTGTACGAATCTAACTGTAGACGAGTTCGTGTGGTCCGACATTTTCAACACAAATTTTAATGTGAACCGGGCTTTACAGCTATAAATAATAATAGTCTTCCATAATACTTATATATATAGTTATTATTATTAGTAGTTATACCTCATACCTATAAGTCTATCCGGAAATTTATTAGCTTTTTTTAGGGAAAGGAGGGGAAAATTCTGGGGGGGATATCTATCTGTTTGTTTTCAACAACCGAGGCCTTCTTATGGAAGAGGAGGAAGAAGAAGGAGGAAGAGAATTTTGTGGTTCCATCCTAATTTATGAGACCGGAAAACTTTATAATGGGGCCGGAAAGTAGGTCAGTAAGACAATACTGTAGTTGTTGTTGTTCTTTTTTTAGAACAGAACAAATTTTATTTATTTATTATGTATTATATTTCTGGTGAAGTTGATATAGCTTTAATTTTTATGGATAGCAAAGCATTACTATGAGCCTCCTTTACTATTTCTGTACTTTCCTACTATTATTTTTTTTAATAAAATTAACAATAATGTGTATTTATACCCATTAGTGTCCTTTTTACGCTCCTTATCCTAAATAACGAAAGTAATGTAAGTGTAGGTAATGTAAGTCCCACTATTGTAACAATAGTTAAACAGAATGATACCTACTGCCTACTGGTAATAGCTAAGCAGAACATTATATGGAAAAATAACAATAATTGTTAATATTGTAGGATAAAATAAATTCAATTGTTTCTCATTAAAGAAACTCAAACATTGCTATGACCTGGCTATGTACATAGATACGGTCTATTGTATGCTTATAGGTAATAAGCATACCTTAATAATACGACGGCTAAGCACTTATGCTTATGCAGGTCTAACCTATTACAACATTGGTCATCACGCTAAATGTGAAATGCAAGACGGAAAAGCCGCGCTTACAGAAATTACTCCTCGCAGCATTTTGATTGAAGGAACACAGTGAGCTCAGTTTCCAAGTTGTTCAGAATAAGGCGGCTTTCATACTGAGGTAACACGTCGCAAGTAGTAAGTCGCAAGATGCTATGTAGCATGCATCTTCAAAGACCAGACCATTATTTCAAATGAAACCTTCCTCACTGAGGATACATGTTGCTACCATCACGCTAAATGTGAAATGCAAGACGAAAAAGCCGCGCTTAGTGCGCTTACAGAAATTATTCCTCGCAGCATTTTGATTGAAGGAACACAGTGAGCTCAATTTCCAAGTTGATCAGGATAAAATCCACCCTGGGCGGAAACCTAATGTTACAAGGCAGACGCTCTAACCTCTTCCAAGCCAACTAGGCTGGAGTCTATTTTTTGATCTACCTACCTATTTGTTCTTCGATAAATCCGTTCGAGCTTTGTCCGATTTTAATGAAATTTGACAAAAATATTCAGCCCATAAAAGAAATTTTCTTATTGTTTGTTCTTCGATAAATCCGTTCGCGAGCTTTGTCCGATTTTAATGAAATTTGACAAAAATATTCAGCCCATAAAAGAAATTATCTTATTGAATTTCGAGGCCGTTGGGGTTAGACGAACGTCCGGGGGGTCACTCAAGTTGCGTCCACAGTACAGTCAAGAACAGTCGATCGACACAGACTAGAACACTTTAATAGTAGCTAGTATCAAAGGATCTTTGTATTTTTGGTGCAATGAAGAACACTTTAATCTCATATAAAGTAGCTAATATCAAAGGATCTTGGTATTTTTGGTGCAATGAAGAAAGAGTTCCTAGTTTAGACGTGTTTTAGATACGAGTGTAGATACCGCTTTAAAACTCGGTCAAAAATCGATGTAACCCCGGCCTGTGGGCTCGTCAAAGGCCTCTCATATCGAGGTTTCAGCAAGAGGTGTGGTGTGTGGCATATTGCTGAAAGACTTTAATGCAGTACCACATAAGTATTTTCTTATTGAATTTCGAGGCCGTTGGGGTTAGACGAACGTCCGGGGGGGTCACTCAAGTTGCGTCCACAGTACAGTCAAGAACAGTCGATCGACACAGACTAGAACACTTTAATCTCATATAAAGTAACTAATATCAAAGGATCTTTGTATTTTTGGTGCAATGTAGAAAGAGTTCCTAGTTTAGACGTGTTTTAGATACGAGTGTAGATACCGCTTTAAAACTCGGTCAAAGATCAATGTAACCCCGGCCTGTGGGCTCGTCAAAGGCCTTTCATATCGAGGTTTCAGCAAGAGGTGTGGTGTGTGGCATATTGCTGAAAGACTTTAATGCAGTACCACATAAGTAAGTAAAATAAAAAAAAAAACCTGTGTACCTCAAAAGAGTGGTTGTTTTTATTGTAATGAATACAGGGTGACGCAAGTTCCGCCAATGGTACCCTTCCTTGGTAATGTTTCTAGTGGTCAAGGCTAATGAAGAAAGAGTTCCTAGTTTAGACGTGTTTTAGATACGAGT
The DNA here is from genome assembly GCF_000475195.1 of Diaphorina citri. Taxonomy (NCBI): domain Eukaryota; kingdom Metazoa; phylum Arthropoda; class Insecta; order Hemiptera; family Psyllidae; genus Diaphorina; species Diaphorina citri. Next base: position 8,503 of record NW_007379061.1, read on the forward strand.
GTAGCTGTAGATACCGCTTTAAAACTCGGTCAAAAATCGATGTAACCCCGGCCTGTGGGCCCGTCAAAGGCCTCTCATATCGAGGTTTCAGCAAGAGGTGTGGTGTGTGGCATATTGCTGAAAGACTTTAATGCAGTACCACATAAGTAAGTAAAATAAGAAAAAAACCTGTGTACCTCAAAACAGTGGTTGTTTTTATTGTAATGAATACAGGGTGACGCAAGTTCCGCCAATGGTACCCTTCCTTGGTAATGTTTCTAGTGGTCAAGGCTCTGGTGAACAGGAGTGTGTGGGCTCGATCTTTCCGAGGTAGGTAAAGCTGTTACCTATTTACCTATATAATATAATTGCGCCAAATTGTGGAAAGCTCTGCTTTAACACAAATAATTTATTATTTGAACAAATTCACAGCTAAAGCTGTAGTTTTATTTTACAAAAATATTCAAACAAGTAATAAACAAACAAATAATCTAACAAATAAAGAAGATTATTCTGCTTATTTGATTTTGTTTTCGATCAGGCCTCATGGGGCTTCTTAAACTCTTTTGATTTTTCCAAGTAAGGTCTGATGAGAGTAATACTATGGGATGGACATGATACGACACAGACCACAGAAATGATAGTAGCCTGGAAATTGCAATGTCCCTGTATAAAATTTTCCTCTAAACCCTGATATTCATGTACATAAAATAAATATATAACCATAATAGTAATAATACATAGAAAATTGTACATATAAATGTTTGGTACAATACATAACCGTCACGCGATGGTTTTTTTTTTTTTTTTGCATTTTTAAAAATAATAATATTTACTTTTACCTGAGTTTCATACCAAATTCTAAGCAAATTACGGAAAGCTCGCGGATGTTATGAAAAAGGTTTTTCGAATTTTGTTCCAAAGTTCAAAGTTAAAACTATTAATGCTCAAATTCTATTAAAAAATAAGTTAAAAACAGTAATGGATATACCTTTTTCGACGAAAATTGTGCTGTAGAATTTGTTTCGTTCATTTTTGTGCTTAGAAAAATAATAATCCCTAATAATACTTATCTAAATAAAATAAATGAATTTTTAAATGTTACTTTCCCACCTATCTGTCAAAACTAACGTACCTACACTTTTTAATTTTATTTTTA
>NW_007379061.1:10193-17660 GCF_000475195.1 Diaphorina citri
GTACTCTCTTCCACGCTCGCCCAAATGATGGCCACGGACGTAGAATTCAGAGAGTATGTACACAGGATCCCGGAAACCAATGAGCCTAACGACAACCAGGGCCAGTCTGCAAGGTGAAAGGTAAATACCTCACTGATTATTAGAACTAGTGGTTGACCCGTCCTTTGTACGGGATCAGCGTGGCATAAGAGTCATAACTTTGAGGTGCTGCCATTTTGAATCGGGATGGAATATGACAAATTTAAATAGCCTATGTCACCCTCAGTACTCTTCTCAACAACCACAAAAAATTTCATCAAAATCGGTCAAGCCGTTTTTTCGTGAAAAGAGGACAACAAAAGGTCCATCAGAGTAACAGCGCCGTAACAGAATACATGTACATGTTTCTTTGTATGCAATATGCAACAATTTAGTCGAATTTCGCGTTATTTTCATAGTATAACTTCTCGCTGTTTCTTATTTTCAAAAAATGTTATATATCTTTTTCTACGTTTCCATTGAAAATTAAAAAGGTTCTCTAACATTAAAAGATTGGTTTTTCAAGAGTTCAAGACAGATTCTGGAAAGTATATTTTACACTGTTTTTTTACAATAATTTTTACCCTCTGCATACAGGACACAGCCGAAGGCCCCTTACTCTTCTGTTTCTCATATGTAATACAAGCGTGGCAGTGGCACGGATTTCAACGTGTTAAAAACGTCGATTACGGTACACTTACATGTGCTGTCAAAAAGTCACATGACCTTCTAAATTTAGAACTCACATCATAACGATTCCGAGAGGGAAAAATAATTCCGAGGGAAAAAGCACAGTTTAACAGAGGAAATCACTTTTTCCCAACGTTTTTTTCTCCGAATTTTCGTGACATTGAGGTTTTTTTATACACCAGGGGGGGAGGGAAAAAAAGTAAGGAATTTCCCACGTCTGTCACCTTGAATTCCACTGGAAATAATACCAACATTTATCAAATAATATCCCACCACTTATAATTCACCTACTCCACTTAGGGTGCCTGCTACCTGCTACCCACAATACCTAGGTACTACTGCTAATAATGGTCAAAATTACCTTTATTTCCTTGCGTTTTGGAATTTTCAATGCTACTCTATTTTTTTATTTATTTTTTTCTTTCGTACTCCACCTAATATTTTCTTTTTCGGTCCGAGAACGAACATTATCCGTTCAGGATAAAATCCGCCCCGGGCGGGAATCGAATTCGCGGCCTAACGGTTACAAGGCAGACGCGCTACCAAACAAGCTAACTAGGCTGGCCCACCTATTACTTATATAACTCTACATGCGGTTGATGTAAAAATGCGTACGCCTTCTGCATGCCGCGACAGAACCGCGAAAAATTTGTGCCTAAGATTGGTTAAAGCTAAAACAAGTTCGTACTGTGCCGCAAATCTGCCGCAGACTTGCCTAAAGCTTGACTTACGAGTCCAACAGTTACAACTCTTATAGTATGACCTTACAACTCTTATAGCATGACCTTACAACTCTCATAGTAATAATCAAAATATACTGCGCGGCGTGTCGGTTGATGTAAAAATGCGTACACTTCTGCATGCCGCGACAGAACTGCGGAAAATTTGTGGCTAAGATTGGTTAAAGCTAAAACAAGTTCGTACTGTGCCGCAAATCTGCCGCAGACTTGCCTAAAGCTTGACTTACGAGTACAACAGTTACAACTCTTAATAGTATGACCTTACAACTCTTATAGTATGACCTTACAACTCTTATAGCATGACCTTACAACTCTCATAGTAATAATCAAAATATACTGCGCGGCGTGTTCCCGATTCGGAAGTCCCGAATCGGGACACATAACCGTACCGAGCCCGCGCCAACATACGACCGAGTTTTGTGTCCGCCAACTCACGCTAAACCGTCTGGCGTGTGACAGAACTGTGTCTCGAGCTTTTTCCCCACACACGTTAAGACGGTCAGACACAACTAGGCCCGGTCTGACAGACCTAAGGCCCGGTCTGACAGCGTCAGTGGAGGGCATTACAGGGAGAAATTGCCAGCAAAGACGCATCGCGATGTGAGTCCAGATATTGGGTTCCTAATCTGAAATCCTTTTCCCTTTGTTTATTTTCTCAATTCTCATATAAATTAAAACGAGGCTGATATATCAAGGTTATAAAATGCCAGCTTAAACACAATCAATAGTAAAATAGTCAGCCTAGTTAGCGTAGTTGGTAGTGCGTCTGCCTTGTAAGCGCTAGGCCGCGGGTTCGATTCCCGCCCGGGGCGGATTTTATCCTGATGGGATAATGTTCGTTCTCGGAACGGCTGGCTTTCTCCTATCCTGTCTTCCTTCTCTCCTCGATTTCGGGACGATAAGACCATAGCAGTTAAAGTTCCCTCTGTCAAACCTCTTAAAAAAAAAAAAAAAAAAAAAAAAAAAAAAAAAAAAAAAAAAAAAGTGTCGAGACTAATTTTTCGAAAGCGGAACACTAGCAAGGGATGTCAAATGGAAGAGAGTGGTACTTGAAACTCAAATTCGCCACAATCAGCAAGAACCAGAGATCCAACAGCCCCAAAATTGAACCAGAAGAGGGCCAAATTTCGGTCCACCAGGAGTATGATCGAGTTTTGTGCTATTACAAGAAGTTGTTTGTTGATTTTTGAACCTCGGAGCCGCGTATTTTGAAGGAGACCCGTAAAAGTGATTTTTTTAGGAGTCACAGATATTTTTTGAAGGCACCAGAAAGGAATTTCGAAGGCGCTGGAAGTGATTTTTCGAAGTGTTACGGAAATTTCAGAAGGCGGTAGTCTAATCGGAGTTTTGAAGGCGTAGGAAGATTTTTCGAAGGGTTTAGAAGCGATTTTTGAAGGCATTTTCAAGGTTATTTCAAGGAATCTTGAGATTATTATAGCCAAGTGAACTCAGTCTCCAACAGGAACACTTTTGAAGACGCTGCAGCAATTTTTTCTCAAACCAGGCCCCTTACATTTACTTGCTCAAATCCCAATGCTATGAGGAGCGTGGTGTTTCTGTTGAGGTAAAATTACGATTTTGTTGAACGCCCTTGTCAAGATTTCACCATCACTTTGCTTCCTTTATCGCACCTTTTCCAGATAGGTACACAATGTATAGCGTTGCAGCACTGAGATCCGGATTCACAGACTCAAATTGACTAGTTGACTCGATGTTGCTCAACTTTTGGACGGTATCCAAAATTTAAGGCAAAATTTCCTTCTGAGATCCCGTTGACGCCCTTTTCCTGAGTATTACGGTTCACTAATTTAGCACACAGTTCACTAATTTAGCACACAGTTCACTAATTTAGCACACAGTTCACTAATTTAGCACACAGTTCACTAATTTAGCACATAGTTCACTAATTTAGCACACAGTTCACTAATTTAGCACACAGTTCACTAATTTAGCACACAGTCCACTAATTTAGCACACAGTCCACTAATTTAGCACACAGTTCACTAATTTAGCACACAGTTCACTAATTTAGCACACAGTTCACTAATTTAGCACAGTAGGGTATAATATTGTACAGGTCATAGTAGAATAGAATATACCTTGTTTATCCTGCCCGAATAGGACTGAAAAGTCCCTTTACCCCAGCAGTCTAAACAAGGTTTCGTATATTTGATGGGTTAAAGAATAATACATACAACTAACAATTCAGTAAGAAGGCCTTGCTTAACTAGAAAAAGAAAAAAGTACTGTATAATATACACATACATATGTATCAGTTTAATGTCATAATCTCATAATTCACTTGACAATATAATCTTCCATGTTTAGAATAAATCAATTGAGCCCCGTGTGCCATCAGCTCTGAAGATAAAGCGGTGGGTTGTAGGTTCAAATTCCAGTAGCTCTGGTATTTACCTAGTAGTATCATTTAAAATTAATATTACCTACCTACCTACTTCCGGTGCCTATAACTGATCCTTCCTTAATTCTCTATTCGATTTCGGGACGATAAGACCTAGCAGTTACAGTTCCCTCTGTCAAACCTCTTAAAAAAAAAAAAATCTCTTTTTCTCTTCTTCTTTCTCAATACTCGTTCTGCCCCTCTTTCCCATCTCCCCGTTCTCTCGTCCCTCCCAAAGTCCCCACCACGCACTGGGAAGAGGAGGGTGGAAGTTAGGAAGAGGTCTCTTGTGGGAGATTGTCGTGGGGGGGGGGAAGGAGGGAGGGGGATTAGGAAGAGAGGGGAAGGTTTGGTAGGGAGAGAGGAGAGAATATGGGAGGGAGGGGAAGGTTTGGGAGGGAGAGGGTTCACTTAGTACCTGGTACTCCAATACCCCAGGTGTTCTTTACAAGTTTTAGTTATTTGCCATTTAGCAACAGAGAGAGAGAGAGAGAAAGGGAGGGAGGAAGAGAGAGAGAGCGAGATAGAGAAAGAGAGAGAGCGAGAGATAGAGAGAGAGAGAGAGAGAGAGAGAGAGAGAAAACTTGCAATTCGTAGAGAGGGAAAGTAAAACTGTTGGAAGTTTTTTTTTTTTTTTAACAGTTCCTTCTCTCAAACCTGTAGGTATTGTGTTCTTTTCCGATCTCAACACTGATAGTTTTAAGACAGTACCAAGGGTTTTCTTTGACGTCGCCCATTTAATTTACACACGTCAGTATTTCTTGAGCTCTGGATTAAAACTCTAATATAACTGGCGGGGGCACGGTTGGTCCAGTGGTAACGCGCTTGCTTGCCATGCAGAAGGTCCCGGGTTCGAATCCCACCATCGACAAAAATTTGAGAGAGTGAGATCACAAAAACAGCTTTGTTATGGATTTTAACGTGACTGTATAACTGCTATGGTATTTTTAGTGATGAAGGTTTTACCTTCCCTTCAGCTACAAAAAGGGCTGTGCCTACCCGTCTACTTTGATTAAGCTCACACAGCCTGACTGCCTGAGTGTTGTCGGGAGAAGACAGAAAGGCTCGTTCTCGGAACGGCTTAGGTAGGTACCACAGTAAAGTTGTTCTGAAAAAGATAGAAGGAGAGTGAGATCACAAAAACAGCTTTGTTATGGATTTTAACGTGACTGTATAACTGCTATGGTATTTTTAGTGATGGGGGTTTTACCTTCCCTTCGGCTACAAAAAGGGCTGTACCTACCCGTCTACTTTGATTAAGCTCACACAGCCTGACTGCCTGAGTGTTGTCGGGAGAAGACAGAAAGGCTCGTTCTCGGAACGGCTCTCTTCTATCCTGTCTTCCTTCTCTCTTCACTTTTGGGACAAGAGGACCTTGGTATTAGCAGTTCCCTCTCTCAAACCTGTAGGTATTGTGTTCTTTTCCGATCTTACCACTGATGGTTAAGACAGTACCAAGGGTTTTCTTTGACGTCACCCATTTATTTTCACAAGTCAGTATTTCTTGAACTCTGGATTAAAACTCTAATATACCTAACTCTAAAGATGTGTCCACAGTCCACACATAAGGTCTGTTTTTCATTCCGACGTGGGTGCGATGCGAACCCGATGCGTGTTTTTCATTCCACTTCCCCTACTTTAGCGTCAACGCTGCGAATTATTGTTAATGGTTTTGATTTAAATAACGATATCTGAAACCTCATGAGGAATAAAGACAAAACACCTATAGGTACCTACCTACATACAATTAGGTGTTCTGCTGTTGGCTGTTTACTTTTGGTTCTTTTGTTGCATCAGATAATTAGGTAACTTTGTTGTAAGGATTTACACTGCGTTATAGAAAGTAAAATGAGAAAATAGGATAAGAAAATGCATGCCCATATTGTCAAAATGGAAAACTATAGCTATAGGCAACAAAACAAACATAGAAAGCACATAGGCAGAAAAAAAGAGGCCACGCTATCAACTTGTTCCAAGCACCAAATCTCTCTCTCTCTCTCTCTCTCTCTAGTAGTACAGGAATCGTACACCTTATTGCCAATCAGTTGAGTTTTATGATTCCGAAAGTGGTTTTTCCTGTACTACTGGAAAATGGTACGACTTTTCCGAAATTTTCTTAGTTATTTCTTTATATTTTGCGTGCACACATCACTGCGTATGAAAATGTATTTCCAGATAACAGAATTATAGTCGGTTTTATGAAAGAAGTCAGTTTGGGTTCTAAATTTCAAATATAAAACACGGCCTCATACTGGGTGAAGTGAAAGTATAATAAAAGTAGGTTTCTAGCCTTAATACTAGATTGTCACCGTGATAAAAAAATCTGGTGTGAACATCACACGACTTTCCTTATCCTATTGAATGATGCTTATTTGAGTGTTCTTTTACCCTAACTTTTATATTTTTACCCTCTGCATACAGGACACAGCCGAAGGCCCCTTAGTCTTCTGTTTCTCATATGTACAAGCGTGGCAGTGGCACGGATTTCAATGTGTTAAAAACGTCGATTATGGCACACTTACATGTGCTGTCAAAAAGTCACGTGACCTTCTAAATTTAGAACTCACATCATAACGATTCCGAGAGGGAAAAATAGTTCCGAGGGAAAAAGCACAATTTAACAGAGGAAATCACTTTTACTTTCCTTATCCTATAGGAAGGAAAGAAATGTAATCGGGTCAAAATTTCGATGGTCAGTTTTTAGGGTCAAAACACGTTTTGAGGTCCCTAGAGCCTAAATCCAAAGTTTCAGCCATTGGTCCGTGTGTGTGTCTGTCTGTATACAAAATATCTCGAGAACGGTAAGAGCTAGAGAGTTGAAATTTGGTATGTAGCTGTCAAATGTGACAAGGATGCGACACGAAACTTTTGGTTAAGACCGGTGCAACGATGGGCGGCATTTTACCGCTTTTTGCGGTTTTCGGTGTAATTTAACAATATCTCGGGAACGGTATTAGCTAGAGACTTGAAATTTGATATGTAGTTCACAAATGTGACAAGGATGCAATACAAAATGTTTGGTTGAGATGGTTGCTGCGCTTGGCGGTATTTTGACCGCTTTTGGACAGATTTCGACCGTTTTTTGGCGGTTTTCAGCTATAGCGACAAAACGATTAGAGATATTGTAAAAGTTAGGGTAAAAGAACACTCAAATAAGCATCATTCAATAGGATAAGGAAAGTCGTGTGATGTTCACACCAGATTTTTATTACTATTGTAATAATAAAGGAAGGACGGAAGTCGTGTGATGTTCACACCAGATTTTTCCCAACGTTTTTTTCTCCGAATTTTCGTGACATTGAGGTTTTTTATACACCAGGGGGGGGAGGGGAAAAAAAGTAAGGAATTTCCCACGTCTGTCACCTTGAATTCCACTAGAAATAATTCCAACATTTATCAAATAATATCCCACCACTTATAATTCACCTACTCCACTTAGGGTACCTGCTACCTGCTACCCACAATACCTAGGTAATATACTGCTATATAATAATAGTCAAAATTACCTTTATTTTCTTGCGTTTTGGAATTTTCAATGCTACTCTATTTTTTTTATTATTATTATTATTATTTTATTTTTTATTTTTTTTTTTTTTTCGTACTCCACCTAATATTTTC
>NW_007379061.1:18111-26439 GCF_000475195.1 Diaphorina citri
TTTTTTTTTTTTTTTTGCATTTTTAAAAATAATAATATTTACTTTTACCTGAGTTTCATACCAAATTCTAAGCAAATTACGGAAAGCTCGCGGATGTTATGAAAAAGGTTTTTCGAATTTTGTTCCAAAGTTCAAAGTTAAAACTATTAATGCTCAAATTCTATTAAAAAATAAGTTAAAAACAGTAATGGATATACCTTTTTCGACGAAAATTGTGCTGTAGAATTTGTTTCGTTCATTTTTGTGCTTAGAAAAATAATAATCCCTAATAATACTTATCTAAATAAAATAAATAAATATTTAAATAAGTAACATTTAATGTTACTTTCCCACCTATCTGTCAAAACTAACGTACACTTTTTTAATTTTATTTTTATATAAATTCGTAAATAAAAAATAAGATCAGTGACCCAATTAAGCAATGAAATAAGTTACCTGTGTGCTCGCACCTACGAGTTGGTGTAACTTTTTCCAATTTACTAATTACTTTTTCCAATAAAAGTTCTAATTTACCTTCATACCTAACTGATAGCTTCCTAATTTACGTAGGTGACACTCATAATCAATTACCTATCTAACATAGGTACCAGGATAATAATTATTCTGTTAGTGAATTAAATAATCATTTTATTAAACTTGTGATTGTAACCAATTCGAGGGAAGGGTATTGGGGATGTAATCCTTATAGGCGCAATGCACACTAGTGAAACGCGTTTCATGAAACCCGTACATAAGGTTAACACAGAGCAATGCACACTTTTGAAACCGAGTTTCATGAAACTCATTGTGCATTCACATAAATGGAACGAACTTTATCTGTTTTTCGCCCCGCGGCGTGTGTGGCCTTTACCTTGGCAAGATCCGTATCTTTCGCCTTTAGAATGCCGAAAACGTGTTATTATTTTAATTTTTCACCTTATTTTTTCCGTTTAAAAGCTCCTATTTTACATTTAAATTGTTTTATTTTAGTATTTTTTACTTAATTTTGTCCTTAAACGTGGTACCGGGTACCTCATACTTGTATGATGTATGAAAATAAACAGAGTAAATAATAAAGATATAATTGAAAGGTCATTATACACTATACCGGGTAGATCATGTGAGACGTGACAATATTTCATTCATACAGGATGGTGATGGACACTCAAGTTGTGATTGAGTGTTTCAATCAGGCTATGATTAAGACGACGTCAAGCGGAGTCAAACGACACTGTTAATACTGAAATACCAAATATTGGACAATTTGAATGTTTGACTATTATCCAATAATAGAAATAACAATTACTACAAACAATGATCAAATAATCTAATGAAATTTAAGAACTATAAATTAATATAAACTAATTAAAAAGATAGATGTATGAAATCGTGATTAAGACGACGTTAATTGGAGTCAAACGACACTGTTAATACTGAAATAGCAAATATTGGACTATTTGAATGTTTGACTGTACTTCTGACTATTGTCCAATAATAGAAATAACATTACTACAAACAATGATCAAATAATCTAATGAAATTTAAGAACTATAAATTAATATAAACTAATTAAAAAGATAGATGTATGAAATCTAACTATATAATAAAAATAAAATGAATCTTTAGATGTATGAAATCTAACTAATAAAAAAAAATGAAAGTGTCAAGACTAATTTTTCGAAAGCGGAACACTAGCAAGGGATGTCAAATGGAAGAGAGTGGTACTTGAAACTCAAATTCGCCACAATCAGCAAGAACCAGAGATCCAACAGCCCCAAAATTGAACCAGAAGAGGGCCAAATTTCGGTACTCCAGGAGTATGATCGAGTTTTGTGCTATTACAAGAAGTTGTTTGTTGATTTTTGAAGCTCGGAGCCGCGTATTTTGAAGGAGACCAGTAAAAGTGATTTTTTAAGGAGTCACAGATATTTTTTTACCAGAAAGGAATTTCGAAGGCGCTAGAAGTGATTTTTGGAAGTGTTGCGGAAATTTCAGAAGGTGGTAGTCTGATCGGAGTTTTGAAGGCGTAGGAAGATTTTTCGAAGGGTCTAGAAGCGATTTTTGAAGGTTATTTCAAGAAATCTTGAGATTATTATAGCCAAGTGAACTCAGTCTCCAACAGGAACACTTTTGAAGACGCTGCAGCAATTTTTTTTCTCAAACCAGGCCCCTTACATTTACTTGCTCAAATCCCAATGCTATGAGGAGCGTGGTGTTTCTGTTGAGGTAAAATTACGAATGGGCATTGAAACCGCGACCTAGCGCTTACAAGGCAGACGTGCTATCCTTCAAGCTAACTGGACTGGCCTAAGTTAGTGCTCCTTAGCATGTTGAATTTAGTATGTACCTACTAGTGGTTGACACGTCCTTTGTACGGGATCAGCGTGCCATAAGAGTCATAACTTTGAGGTGCTGCCATTTTGAATCGAGATGGAATATGACAAATTTAAATAGCCTATGTCACCCTCAGTACTCTTTCATCACAAAAAATTCCATCAAAATCGGTCAAGCCGTTTTTTCGTGAAAAGAGGACAACAAAAGGTCCATCAGAGTAACAGCGCCGTAACAGAATACATGTACATGTTTCTGTGTATGCAATGTGCAACAATTTAGTCGAATTTCGCGTTATTTTCATAGTATAACTTCTCGCTGTTTCTTATTTTCAAAAAATGTTATATCTTTTTCTACGTTTCCATTTAGAATTAAAAAGGTTCTCTAATATTAAAAGATTGGTTATTCAAGACAGATTCTGGAAAGTAGGTATATTTTACACTGTTTTTTTTACAATTTTTACCGGGTATACCTAAAAAACTGATTACACAAAATTTAACTGATTGGCCATAAGGAGTGCGAAAATCAGCTGACTGACCAGAAGGCAATATGCAAAACGGCGGTTTACAACGTTTGGCGAAAGAAAATTTCGGAAAAGTCGTACCATTTTCCAGTAATACAGGAAAAACCACTTTCGGGATCATAAAACTCAACTGATAATCAATAAATATAACCATGGTAAAAATATTATGTAGACACTTGTACCTACCGAAAGCAGTTTTCAAGACCTAGTTTTTGTCTCGGTCCAAGTAAGTAGGTAGGCACCGACCTACCTAGTACCTACCTATACAAGTTTTCAAATTTACCTAAATACCTATGTACCTACATTGAAACCTAACTTCTGTGGCACCCAGTGAACATTTAATCTTTTAATATGATTGATAGCAATATTTTAACAACACGTGATAGGCAACATCTATTCTGTTGGGCTAATTTTTAGCTACATCCCTCTATTTTTGTTTCGACCTAATGCATATATCAATAATAGCCCTTGTTCAATATGCAAATTTTATTATCTGCTTAGCACTCTTATTGGGTATTTGGCTATAAGTATCTAGCTGTATGACGGATAAGTAGGTATTTGGCAGTGAAGTTCGTTGTTTTTCAACGATTTCATTCATTTATTGTGTTTTATCGATTGAAAAACGGATATTTTTATTATTTTTTAATGCCTAATTGGGCTAATTAATAAATATGTGGACTAAGAAAAAAATGCTTCTATTTATAAGCCAATGATCCTAAAAGATTTTTTAAAAACATGAAAATAAAAAACATTACCCATCTTTTTACTTTCTATTACTACAGTATAGCGGAGCTATACTAGTTTACTTTCCTCTCCCAGGAGCTTACATTTGAAAGTGGACACTCCTTTTATTGTACAACCTACTAACCTAGGGATGTTTGAAACCCCCTTTGGTTATATAAAAATAATGACACGTTTTTAAAAGCAATTGTAGGTAATGTTCATCATTCATAAAAGTGTATTAAGTCTAAAATATCCCCGCCATGAAGCTAATTAAATGATACACAATTATTATTTGTTTATTTATAAATTATCTCGATACAACCTACTAACCTAGGGATGTTTGAAACCCCCTTTGGTTATATATGAATAATGACACGTTTTTAAAGCAACTGTAGGTATATAATGTTCATCATTCATAAAAGTGTATTAAATCTAAAATTCTAAAACATCCCCGCCATGAAGCTAATTAAATGATACATAATTATTTGTTTATTTATAAATTATCTCGATTTGGTTGTGATGATTATGCTGTTACGAGTATTGATTCTGTGTTGTCTTCATTTCAGTTTGTTTTGTGCTGAGTATCAGGGACAAGACCTCTACAAACTTTCAGCCAATTACAGCAAAAACATACCCCCAGGTAAGTCTTTTTTTTTAAAGAGGTATGACAGAGGGGACTGTAACTGCTATGGTCTTATCGTCCCGAAATCGAAGAGAGAAGGAAGACAGGATAGGAGAAAGCCAGCCGGTCCGCACTCATAATCAATTACCTATCTAACATAGGTAGCAGGATAATAATTATTCTGTTAGTGAATTAAATAATCATTTTATTAAACTTGTGATTGTAACCAATTCGAGGGAAGGGAATTGGGAATGTAATCCTTTATAGGCGCAATGCACACTAGTGAAACGCGTTTCATGAAACCCGTACATAAGGTTAACAGAGCAATGCACACTTTTGAAACCGAGTTTCATGAAACTCATTGTGCATTCACATAAATGGAACGAACTTTATCTGTTTTTCGCCCGGGGTGGGCATTGAAACCGCGACCTAGCGCTTACGAGGCAGACGAGCTACCCTCCAAGCTAACTAGGCTGGCCTAAGTGCTCCTTAGCACGTTCAATTTAGTATGGACTAGTGGTTGACCTGTCCTTTGTACGGGATCAGCGTGCCATAAGAGTCATAACTTTGAGGTGCTGCCATTTTGAATCGGGATGGAATGTCTTTGATAACCTTCAGATTACGTAGAACTTCCTTTTATTTTAATACAATTCTGCGAAAAGTACAAATTACCTGAATAATAATAATAATAATAATTATATTTAATTCAAGTGGCATTAATTCCAGTAGAAAACTTCGTGGGATTTTTTATTTTATAATATTTCTTCGAAAAGTTCAATAGATTACTTTTAACAATAATAATAGTGCTTATTTATACTGCTCGCATAGGACTGTGAAAAGTCCCTTTACTCCAGCAGTAGGCTACTACCTACTATTATTGTGGTCAAATTCTCAAATTATGTTGAGGATAAAATTCCATACCTCGGCTGGGATTGAACCCACGCCCTCCTGTTTACCAGGCGAGCGCCTTGACCACTACACCACCGAGGTAGGTTAAAGTTCGGAAGTCCCGAATCGGGACACATAACCGCACCGAGCCCGCGCCAACATACGACCGAGTTTTGTGTCCGCCAACTCACGCTTCAACCGTCTGGCGTGTGACAGAACTGTGTCTCGAGCGTTTTCCGCCACACACGTTAAGACGGTCTGACAGACCTAGGCCTGGTCTGACAGACCTAGGCCCGGTCTGACAGATCTAAGGCCCGGTCTGACAGACCTAAGGCCCGGTCTGACAGCGTGAGTGGAGGGCATTACAGGGAGAAATTGCCAGCAAAGACGCATCGCGATGTGAGTCCAGATATTGGGTTCCTAATCTGAAATCCTTTTCCCTTTGTTTCTTTTCTCAATTCTCATAAGCCAGCCTAGTTAGCTTAGTTGGTAGTGCGTCTGCCTTGTAAGCGCTAGGCCGCGGGTTCGATTCCCGCCCGGGGCGGATTTGCCAATGGGATGGAAAAGTGAAAGTTGATAATTTTATGCCAAATTTTTTCTTGTCCTATCTTGTTCTTTTTACTTTCCTTATCCAATAGGAAGGAAAGTAATGTAATCGGGTCAAATTTTCGATGGTCAGTTCTTAATGCCGAAACACGTCTTGAGGTCCTTAGAGCCTAAATCCAAAGTTACAGCCATTGGTCCGTGTGTCTGTCTGTCCTTCTGTCTGTCTGTAAACAAAATATCTCGAGAACGGTAAGAGCTAGAAACTTGAAATTAGGTATGTAGGTAGCTGTTAAATGTGACAAGGATGCGACACGAAACTTTTGGTTAAGACCGGTGCAACGGTTGGCGGCATTTTACCGCTTTGGCGGTTTTCGGTGTAATTTAACAATATCTCGGGAACGGTATAAGCTAAAGACTTCAAATTTGGTATGTAGTTCACAAATGGCGGTGACAAGAGTGAGACACGAAACTTTTGGTTAAGATCGGTGCAACGGTTGGCGGCATTTTACCGCTTTTTGGCGGTTTTCAGCTGACTAAACGGTTAGAGATATTGTAAAAGGTACTATAGAACATAAAAAAATAAGCATCATTCAAAATAGGATAAGGAAAGTCGTCTGATATTCATACCAGATTTTTCTATTAAGTGGCAGGGTTCTCTTCGATGAGCTCTTCCACCCAACTAGCCAATACTATTGTTATTATTTGTCAGCTTTCTTTATCGTGTCTTCTTCCCTTTTCTTTCTTTCTAAGGCAAAGGTATTATAGATAACATTAATTATTTATACCAATATAGGAACAGGAACCTAAATAAATTGCATATTTATTATGAAAGGCCCAAGTAAATAAAAATAAATGAATAAGTAAATAAAACATTGTACCTATAAATTATTAATATTTAACCTAACCTTACCCCTTCCTAACCTGCCAGTTCCCCCCTCCCCTCCCTATAAGCTGCCAGTTACCTTGTTATTCTTATCAGCATTGAAAACAAAGGCCTACCACCAGCTACACTTGATTAAACTTTATTTAAATTTGCCTGCACCTGAGTCCTGATGAAAAAAACGGACGATATGTACGGGGTGTTTCCGATGATGGACGGAATTTCGACCGATTGTGACATGCCTACGCGACGACCTATGAAACAATAGCCGCAATTGCGTCGTGTCTGACCACCCACATTGCGTTAGTGGACGCAATGGCGAGAAATCTTTGATGGAAAAATTATCATATTGTTAAAATCTGAATGAAAATCTCCTTTAGGTGTTGAACATTTTCTGACCAAAGTTCTAACTAATCGTTCTACGATGTTCTAAAAAAGCCGCACTGACTCTCAACCCGAAAGTGCTAGGTTCAAATCCCGTCCAAAAAAATTATTTACCTAATAAAAATTATTTTATTTACTTAATAAAAATAATTAATTACCTAATAAAAATTATTTTCCGTTGTTGGATACCTAGGCATGGGTGTAAAGTGCCGCGGTAAAAAAAAAAAATAATAATAATAAAAATAAAATAAATAAAAAAAAATGGAGAGTTAGGTATAGGTATTGTGGCAAAAGACAGACAAAAAGTAAACTGGAGCAAAAATCGTCAAGTTTTTAAAACGCACACTACTTTCGTTCATTCAAAAACGGAATAAAAAGTTAATTTTAACTTTCCCTGTATTTGAGGGGGAAAAAACTAGAATGAAAATAAGTAAAATAACATGCTTTTAAATGTTTACTGAATTAATTAAAAAATAAAAAGTTTTTCCTACAAAGGACTTAAAGTCGAGTACAGGTCCCTAACAACCGTTTAATTAACTCAATAAAATTTTATGTTTTAGATTTTCCGGAATTTTTCAGTCCCTTAATGAGAAGCTGGGTTCAGATTTCCAGAGAAACGGTATTACCTGACCTACTTTCAGTGAACTTTTATCTGTTTTAGAGGGAAATGTTAAAAACGGAGGTCTTATCCGAAATGCGGAAAGAGATTAGGATGGAAGAGAGCCAGTCGTTCTGAGAACGGACGTTAGTACTGTTGGGTAAAAGAGCTCAAAAAAAGTTAATCTCATAAAGGAAGGTAATCTTTCTTTTGTTTAATCTTTAATTGCATAAGGGAATTTAACTAAAAACCTAATATCCTGTTTGGTAAATAAAAGTTCAATCCGGGCGGGAAGCGCTCACAAGGCAGAACACCTTCCAACCTCCCAAGCTAACCGAAGTAATTTTTTCTAGATTTCACTCACGAAAAAAAGGACTTTTACAGAGTATGTTACATAGCGATGTTAAAATACCATTACTTACTGAGTACCTAGTCACCTACTTATCTACCTATTTTACCTTAGTAAAAAGCTGAAAGAACTATAGATTTTCGCTTCTAAAAACGCATAAAAAAATTACTAGGTTAGGTATGCGAAACAATATTGTTTGTTATAAAATAAATATAATTATAAAACATTGTTTTAATATTATTATTATTATTATTATTATTATTATTATTATTATTATTATTATTATTATTATTATTATTATTATTATTATTATTATTATTATTATTTCCAAGAAAAGAGAGAGAGAGAAGAAAGGGAGAGGAGGAAGAAGAGAGAGAGCAGAAAGAAAGAGGAGAGAAAGGAGAGAGAAAGAAAGGAGAGAGTTTTAGTATGTTACCTAACTACACACTCGTCACCTCATCCCTCAATTTGGGTGGAGTGAAATAAATACAGCTGTACTTAGTAA
>NW_007379061.1:26635-36424 GCF_000475195.1 Diaphorina citri
AAGAAAGAGAGAGGAAGAGAGAGAGAAAGAAGAGAGAGAGAGAAAGAAGAGAGAGAGAAAGAAGAGAGAGAGAGAAAAGAAGAGAGAGAGAGAAAAGGAGAGAGACAGAGAAAGAAGAAACCCTTTAAACCAAAGGGAGAGAGAAAAAAAGAGGGGGAGTAAGCGAGTAAGAAAGTAAAAAGTCAAAAGAGAGAGAAAGATTACCCGTTTAACATACTATTACAGCTAAGGTCTTTAGTAACGGAGATTTTACCCAAAAGTCAGCGAGAGAAAGAGAGAGAAAGACACTCTGTCTCACTCACTGGTTTCAGTCAAGGTAGCATGCAACACATGAGAAGCTCTCTCTCTCTCTCTCTCTCTCTCTCTCTCTCTTCCTCCTACACTCACACTCGTATTTATGAACAAGGATGATCGTTCTTAGATCAGTCTCAAGTCAAAATTGACCAATCAAATGCCTTGAGACTATGCTTAGCCTACAGTTCCTTTAAGCTAGATCTTAGCTTAGGGCCTAAACTAAGGTCTAGCTTTTAAAACAGAAGGATAGAAAAATAGGTAGATTAATTGATGTTGTTGTTGTTCTTTTTTTACTACAGTTCCTCTAAGCTAGATCTTAGCTTAGGGCCTAAACTAAGGTCTAGCTTTTAAAACACAAGGATAGACCAGATAATTAAGTAAGATTGTTTTACTGCACTTCTAACACTCGTATTTATGAACAAGAATGATCGTTCTTAGATCAGTCTCAAGTCAAAATTGACCAATCAAATGCCTTGAGACTATGTACCATTGTTATTGACTTAGCAACCTAATTTTATTCATCCCTGACACAATCGATTTGATATTTTATCCCAAACAGATAAGGTTCGTTCTCGGAACGGCTGGCTTTCTCCTATCCTCTCTTCCTCCTCTCTTCTATGTATTTCGGGACGATAGGACCTCTGCTACAGTTCCCTCTATCAAACCTTTTAAAAGTTTCTTCAATTGTATGTGTATGTAATGTAAACAATGTAAACAAACAATGTAAACAAAAATTATAAACAATAAAAATAAAGGTTTATCAAAAAAAAAAAAAAAAAAAAAAATTCTTCTTTCTTTTTCCTTTTGTTCATAAATATGGGTGTCACTCTCTTTCTTCTTTCCTTTTCTTTAGTTCTATCCCTGTCCCTTTTTCTATCCATGTCTCTTTACTACTGTCTTCTTTATCTAATTCTTCTTCTCTTCTCTTCTACTACCATTACACCTACACTATATGATATTTAGTACTAGAAGGTACCAGGACATCATCACGACAGGTACCTAGGTAATATACATAATGACCTTGGACTAGTTATATAGTTACATTAATAATAATAATTATTATAATTACCATTATTATTAACTTAGCAACCTAATTTTATTCATCCCTGACAAAAATCGATTTGACATTTTAGACATCCCAGACAGACATCCCGAACAGATAAGGTTCGTTCTCGGAACGGCTGGCTTTCTCCTATCCTGTCTTCCTTCTCTCTTCTATGTATTGCGGGACGATAAGACCTCTGCTACAGTTCCCTCTATCAAACCTTTTAAAAGTTTCTTCAATTCTTCTTCTTTTTCCTCTTCCTTCTTCTTTTTCTTCTTCTCTTCCTCCTCTTCCTTCTTCTTTTTCTTCTTCTTCCTTCTTCTTCTTCCTTCTTCTTCTCTTCCTCCTCTTCCTTCTTCTTTTTGCCACAGGCAACCACTCTGAGACCTCAGCAGTTACAATTCCCTCTATCGATATTATTATTATCATTCCCTCTCACCACACATTGTTATGTGCTTCATTTCCAATACCTACTGTTTTTGGGCGGCACATTATCATCTTTCAAACCTCTTTGAAAAATTCTTCGTTTTCCAGGAAATCTCCCTGGACGTGTTTCTCCAGCTCTACTGGACGGACGAGCGGATTTCTTCTTGCCACAGGCAACCACTCTGAGACCTCAGCAGTTACAATTCCCTCTATCGATATTTTATTATCATTCCCTCTCACCACACATTGTTATGTGCTTCATTTCCAATACTGTTTTTGGGCGGCACATTATCTTTCAAACCTCTTTGAAAAATTCTTCGTTTTCCAGGAAATCTCCCTGGACGTGTTTCTCCAGCTCTACTGGACGGACGAGCGGATCACAATAGACAACACGTCACTCATAGATCAAGTGGAGCTGACGTGGGAGAAAGACCATGCGTTCTGGATCCCTGACTTGTACATACGCCAGCTGAGAGAGATGAGAGTCCTGGCGCTGTTCCAAGATATGGCGTCCGTGCGGCTGTATAAGAACAGTACACTCCGAGTCAGCATGGGGTAAGAAATCAAGAAGTGATTCAGCACTGTTCTATTAATCTTTGGGATCCATGCTCGAGTATTTTATAGTTCTGTTCGGAATCCGCTATGATAAACATTGGCGCCACAAGCACCGAGATCTTGACCATTTGGTAATGTAGGAATAAGCCGTATTTTGTTATGAGACTTTTTTGAGTCATCATACGGAATTCTCTTTGGACTAGTTTGGACGTGATGGCGACACTCGCTGCCAGTCCAGATTAGTCCAAAGAGAAATTTTGTATGATGATCGAAGAGAGAAGGAAGACAGGGTAAGAGAAAGCCAGCCGTTTTGAGAACAAACAAGGTAGATATTTTCATCTTTCTCAAAGAATAGGCTTGACTTTGTTCGTTTAGAGCGCCAATGTGCCAAGTTACAATCATTTTATTCTGTCCTATATTATCCCAGGTATCTCGGACCGCCAGTATTTCCCAAGCCGCTACGCGCGTGTTTGGCGGCGTGGGGCCGAAAGTTAGTCCTCAGGAGTCACGAGCCGTCATACAGAAAGACAATGCGCCACCCACCAACAACACTTCAAATGACGAACATAACAATGTGGTAAGTGAAAAGATAAACAACGTCCAAAATGACGTCCAGGAGATGGGAGTAAATCCTGAATGCTGGCAGGAGTATGCTCAAGACCGAGCGCAATGGAGGCACAATGTGGAGCAGGCATATCATCGACAATGCCTTAGCCACGGATAAGTAAGTAAGTAAGTATGTAGGTAAGTAAGTAAGTATTTAAGTAAGTAAGTAAGTAAGTATGTAAGTTGTTCTGATGATGGCCATAGTAGTGGTCGAAATATATCAACTCGCCTGTCCTTTTATCTGTAGTCTTGTTTGTTAACGTCTATTAGATAGGGGATAGTCTGTAAAAATCCACTCCAGTCAAGTGAAGACCATGTCCAGAAATATGTATAATTAATAGTTAGGCCATCGCATGGCCTAACTATTAATTATACATATTTCTTCGTCAGAACTTCAATATCCCTTCTTTCGATCAGTAAAAACCGCTTTTTCCGCAGGCGGATCACAATATAGAGGGAGGCGGTAATGTCGCCGCAGGGAATAATATAACCGCACGTAAGAAGTTTCAAATGTTGACGCGGCACGTGATATTGTACTGCGGTCATCAGCGTGGCATGCTGGTTGTTTGTTTGTATGTCAGTTTGTAAATTTGTTTGTATGTTTGTTTGTCAGTTTGTAAATTTGTTTGTATGTTTGTTTGTCAGTTTGTAAATAAATTTGTTCCAATATTTGCTATAAAATCACAGTCAGTGTCGTTCATTAGTTTCTTTTCTTATTCTTGCTCTACCTTAGAATGCAGATCTAAGTTGGATCCCGCCTGATTTGATAGGAATTCGATGATCTTTTATGAAAATAAAAGCTAGGTACTTCAATCCTGTGTCAATCTACAACTGTGCAAAGTGTGTCTCATTACAAAATTCGTAACCTGCTCGCTCTGGGATTACAAAACATACAGTTTCCCTTGCGTAGAAAGATCGGCCTGTTGTTGTTTTGTAATCCTTTGTAGATATTTCCATTGTAGTTTTGTAGTTCATGAATGATGTGAATCCAGTTTTGTAAGCGGATTTGTCGACATAGTTTCAATCTTTGTGATTCACTTATTAATCGTTTGGTCATAGTGAGCTGGGCATTTCGTATTTGGGTTTCTGGGATACAATGTGATAGTTACATGAAATTTGGAAAGTGAATATCTCCAACCTCAGTGTAGTTCTGTATGGTGTGGTGGAATTTATACTTTTGGATTGTTAATCTTGTGAAAAACGGAGGAGAATGAAAGAAGAATTTGTTTTCAATGTTTATTTATTTTCAAAGCCAGAAGCCAGCTAATAAAAAGAAAGTGGCAAAAAAAAAAAATCTGGTGTGAACATCACACGACTTTCCTTATCCTATTGAATGATGCTTATTTGAGTGTTCTTTTAACCTAACTTTTACAATATCTCTAACCCTTTTGTCGCTATAGCTGAAAACCGCCAAAAAACGGCCGAAATCTGTCCAAAAGCGGTCAAAATACCACCAAGCGCAGCAACCATCTCAACCAAACGTTTTCTGTTGTCAAATTTGTGAACTGCATACCAAATTTCAAGTCTCTATCTTATACCGTTCCCGAGAAATTGTTAAATTACACCGAAAACCGCCAAAAAGCGGTAAAATGCCGCCAACCGTTGCACCGGTCTTAACCAAATACCAAATTTCAAGTCTTTTATAGCTCTTCCCGTTCTCGAGATATTTTGTTTACAGACACACACACACAGACAGACACACACACGGACCAATGGCTGAAACTTTGGATTTAGGCTCTAGGAACCTCAAAACGTGTTTTGACACTAAAATTTGACCATCGAAAATTTGACCCGATTACATTACTTTCCTTCCTATAGGATAAGGAAAGTAAAAAGACGAGAAACTCCCGTTTCCGATAGGATAAGGAAAGTAAAAAATCGAATTTATTGAGGGTCAGAAGTCAGAACTGATGGCTACCTATTTCTTCAGGACAAGACAACATGATCGAATTTATTGAGGGTCAGAAGTCAGAACTGATGGCTACCTATTTCTTCAGGACACAGTAGACAACATGATAATAATTTTATTATGCTTGTATGATAAAAAAAGTACAATAATAAAACCCTTTGGATCTCTCTCCCTCTTCATTATTGTAAACAAACCACCTGAAAAAATATACATGGGTTTTACCCGTTGATTTGTTAATCAATCAATCAATCAATCAACCTGCTATCTGGAAAAAAAGGAACCCACACAGAACTCAGAGTCAATCCTATATTTATATTAACACAAGCTCTATGTCAAAAGAAAAAGAAGAAAGAGAAAAAGAAGAAGAAGAAGAAGAAGAAGAAGAAGAAGAAGAAGAAGAAGAAGAAGAAAAGAACTACACCTCCCCCCCCCCTTCCCCAGTAAAATAATTTCACTGTAATAACAATGGAAGATACAGACTCTGGTGCGCTATTGTGAATTTCAGTAATGTATATTGTGTAACCCTTATCCAATGGGGAACTGAGGAAGGCTCATGTATATGTTTGACAATTGTCTTACTTACTGCCAGGGCTATTTGAAGTCTAGAAGACTTTTTGCCTCGCCAAACTGTTCTGTCTTGCGCTTCTTCCGTGATGTTGACAATTTTGTGTCTTGATATCAATAAATTGAAAATAGAATAAATTTCCTTGAATAACTCATTTTAGTACACCCTTGTTTTAATAAACAAATTTTAGAACAAATTTTTGGGTGATAAATTGATAATAGTCTTTTTCGCGAGAACGACATGTACATAAGCTTTGTTAGTGGTCCTTTTGGCATCTCCACTAATACAATTTTGATGTGGTCCTTTTGGCATCTCCACTAATACAATTTTGAAGTGGTCCTTTTGGCATCTCCACTAATACAATTTTGAAGTGGTCCTTTTGGCATCTCCACTAATAGGTATCTTATTTGTATGTGGTACATCTGGCATTTCCACCAGTGGTAGATTTGGCATGATTTTTTTCTATTTAATTTCGAAGATAGGAAATATCCCATTAAATGTCTTTATAAGTTTTCTTTCTGTGCATTTCAAACACGAAATCGCCATTCAGTTTTTTTTGTCTATATACATATATACCTCCAAAATCTAGGCGAGCTAGGTTGTTTTGGATCTCTATCCTAGATTTTAGAGCCGCTCTCATGAATTTTCTCGTAAATTAAAATATATTTCAAACAATAGGGAAAAGTCCTGCCCCTCCCTCTCATTCTCCTCCTCCCTCTCCTCCTCTTCCTTCTCCTCCTCCTTCTCCTTCTCCTCCTCTTTCTCCTCCTCCATTATTATGTTTCAGGGTGTGTAGTGTATATTTCTAAAACAAGAAAATGAGAAATGTAATTTTTTAACATCCCATTGTTTCCTATTCCATGGCAGGAAACAACAACAACATCAACAACAACAATAACAACATCATCAACAACAACAACAACAACAATAACAACATCATCAACAACAACAAGAGTTCTACTGGCATCATCACAACAGAATCATCATCTTCATTACGACACACTCTCTCTCTCTCTCGCTTCTAGCTTTTTTCTTCTCTATTTGTTTATAGACAAAGTGGAGAGAGAGAGAGAGAGAGAGAGAGAGAGAGAGACCAATCTCGAAAAGTTTTTATTAAGTACCTGGGTAGACCTAACTTTATTTCCTTCTCCTTGGCAAAAAAATCTTTTGGTTTAAAAACAGCACCTCATTCGGGAAAGCTGTACCAAGAAGGCTAAAGGACCAGTAAAATATTATTCAGCGAAAATTTACAATACATACCTTGAATTTTCTGAACTGCCTGGATTTATACCTAGCTAAAAATTAATGCAAAATAAGTGGGCAAAAAAATATATATGTATCACCTTTCTGAAGAGATCTTTTAAAAGTTTATTAGGCCAGCCTATAGATTTTTCATATCCTAAATTCTCGAACAAATTGGATACCGAACTAATTATGTCAATATAAGCCATTAATAAAGCTTGTTTTGTCCACTCAAAATTTCTCGTAGGTATTTAACAAATGAAACAAAAAATAACAAGTAAATTTGTTCAAGATTTCATTGGTGCAATCAAAAGTGTAAAATCGTCACAAACCTCGTCTTGAAAGAACCGCCGAAATTTCCATTCTTAACTAGAAAAGTTAGCGCTATTTGAGTACTTTCAAAAGCTGTCCGATATAGAGCGGCCACAAAGGTCCACATTAGAAGAGTCAAAAAAGTTGCCCATATTTTAGCAGCCACAAAAGCTACCCATATGTAAGCAGTCGGGAAAGCGTCACTTATCATTATTAGTTGAGGTTGACAATTAAAAGAGGTTGACAATTCCAACAGACTTTTAGTTGATAATTCAAACGACATCGACAGTGCAAATGCATGATCTCTTAGTGGACAATTCAAATGGACAAGGCAAATAGAAACTAGACATTATTAGTTGACAATTAAAAGAGACTTAGTTGACAATTCCAACAGAATTTTAGTTGATAATTCAAACGACATCGACAGTGCAAATGCATGATCTCTTAGTGGACAATTCAAATGGACAAGGCAAATAGAAACTAGACACAGACTTTGGGGGTAGAAAATTAGAAGTGCTGTGAACTGTTCAATCTCGAAAAGTTTTTAAATCGATCATGTTTTAAATTGCCGGATAATTTTTTAAGTACCTAGGTAGACCTAACTTTATTTCCTCCTCCTTGGCAAAAAAATCTTTTGGGTTAAAAACAGCACCTCATTCGGGAAAGCTGTACCAAGAAGGCTAAAGGACCAGTAAAATATTATTCAGCGAAAATTTACAATACATATTTTCTGAACTGCCTGGATTTATAGCTAAAAATTAATGCAAAATAAGTGGGCAAAAATATATATATGTATCACCTTTCTGAAGAGATCTTTTAAAAGTTTATTAGGCCAGCCTATAGATTTTTCATATCCTAAATTCTCGAACAAATTGGATACCGGTATGTCAATATAAGCCATTAATAAAGCTTGTTTTGTCCACTCAAAATTTCTCGTAGGTATTCAACAAATGAAACAAAAAATAACAAGGAAATTTGTTCCAGATTTCATTGGTGCAATCAAAAGTGTAAAATCGTCACAAACCTCGTCTTGAAAGAACCGCCGAAATTTCCATTCTTAACTAGAAAAGTTAGCGCTCTTTGAGTACTTTCAAAAGCTGTCCGATATAGAGCGGCCACAAACGTCCACATTAGAAGAGTCAAAAAAGTTGCCCATATTTTAGCAGCCACAAAAGCTACCCATATGTAAGCAGTCGGGAAAGCGTCACTTATTTGAGCTGGCACAAAATTTGTCCACATTAGAACTTAGAATCTTAAAAGAGTCAAAAAAGCTGCCCATATTTTTGAGAATTTGAGCAGCCACAAAAGTTGTCCACATCTGAGCCGCCCACAAAACTAACCCCGTTTGACTATCACCAATATCAGTTGAACCAAAGTCGACGTCGAGCTGCCCCGAATTCACCTTCGACGTCATGTGTTGGGACGACGTCTTTGAAGATTGTTCCCATTTGGACGACGATGAGACCAGCACAAAAGCGGACGAACCGTACGTGTACGTTTGCAAACCGGTTCCGAAAGCCGAGTATGACCGAATGCAGAGAGACGAATTGAAACGAAAGAGGAAACAAAAGAAGGGGTATATTGAGGAGGAAAATGGAGATGGAGATCATCAGGAAAATAAACGCAAACGATTGCACTGATTAGATTTATTTTTTTTTTTTTATTTTTTTTAAGAGATGTCCACCAGACTTGAGTGTGAACCGACTAAGTAAAAGAAGAAGATAGAGGAGCTGTAACTGCTAAGGTCTTATCGTCCCCAATGTGAGGAGAGAAGGAAGACAGGATCAGGAGAAAGCCAGCCGTTAAGAAAAAGAAGCTTATTTGTTTAGCATAAAAGCCAGCCCCGTCAGCCTAGTTAGCTTAGTTGGTAGTGCGTCTGCCTTGTAAGCGCTAGGCCGCGGGTTCGATTCCCGACCGGGGCGGATTTTATCCTGAGTCAATCATTCACTTGATACAAATTTCTTGACCCCCCGCCGGGAATCGAACCCGGGTCTCCCGCGTGCAAGGCTAGTGCAGTGACCACTACGCCATGGGAGCTGACCAAACCAACAATAAACTGTACTACCTACATAATTTTCCATTCTGATAGTGAACAAAATATCAAATTCCATCAACAAAGGTAATTTAACCATCATTCTGATTTCCTAGTTTAGTATTTTACTTTGAAAAATCGCAAAGAACCAAACAGGTAAAGGGCTAAAAGACAAATTTCCCTCTCAAATGAGATAATAATTATTATTTAAAGCATTAAATAATTGATTAAAAAAATCAACACTACTTCTGTATTGGGAAAATAAGAATAAAAAAAAGACTTTGAACGCTTTTGAATAGGAAAATACCTCCCTCTTCCCTCTCTCTCTTTCTCCCCCCCCCTCCAATCTATAGATCCTTTCTGATGTTTTGTGTACCTACTGAATTGAATTGAATGAATAAGCATTGAATAGAAAACAGAGAGGGAGAGTCTCTCTTTTCATGTTTTTTTCTGCTCCTCTCTCTCTCTCTCTCTCTCTCTCTCTCTCTCTCTCTCTCTCGTTTGTTCCCTGTGTTGTTTTGATTAAATACAGAACAATTAGTGCTAAACAGATGTGCCCCTCGAGAGAGAGAGAGAGAGAGAGAGAGAGGGGGGTTGTGTTAACACAGATTTGAATTACTTTATATTTCCATAGGATTTTCATTATATTTTCATCACTTTTCTTCCTTACAGATTTAATTTTTTTTTCTCTGGATTTGGTAAACAGTACGTAGTATGTATGTAGAGTAAGTGTACCATTTATTCGCCCACCTAAAAAACGTACCATTTATTGGCCCACCTGTGGGTCTACGCCACATAAGTCT